>NW_007729143.1:205928-207341 GCF_000696425.1 Galeopterus variegatus
TGCTCTCATCTGCCCTCACCTGCCCTCACCTGCTCTCATCTGCCCTCATCTGACTTTACCTGCCCTCACCTGCCCTCACCTGCTGTCATCTGCCTTCACCTTCCCTCACCTGCTGTCATCTGCCTTCACTTTCCCTCACCTGCTGTCATCTGCCTTCACCTTCCCTCACCTGCTGTCATCTGCCTTCACCTTCCCTCACCTGTTCTCACCTGCCCTCACCTGCTGTCATCTGCCTTCACCTGCCCTCACCTGTTCTCACCTGCCCTCACCTGCTGTCATCTGCCTTCACCTGCCCTCACCTGCCCTCACGTGCTCTCACCTGCCCTCACTTGCCCTCACCTGCCAAGTGGTGGATGTAGCCATTCATTGGTGACTGTCCTGCACACCCTCCTCATATGCTTCTATGTTGTTAATTTAGGTGGGGTGGCGGCACACTTCTGCTGGTGTGCAGAGGCTTGTTTCCTACAGCAGTGGTCTCTGGCTCTGTCTGTGCCAGTACGCACACATCTCTACTTCATCTTTTTAATGGCTATGGAGTATTTCCTGTGGTTGATGTGCCTGGATGTAGTAAACGTTCTCTTTTACCCAGGTATGGTAAATGTTCAATGACTGAACAATATTTGATGGATCCAGGGAAGTAATTAGCAACCTGTGGCTGATGCTGGGGATCCAGGGCTGGACCTATTGTGTGCCAAGCTTCCCAAGCCAGGCTTTCTTTCCCTCTCCCTCGACGCACCCTTTTCTGACAAAAGTTCAAGAGTGAGGAAAATTCAGTTCTCGTTAGATAAAGAAGCTCCTTAACTAAGAGTCACTAGATGAAAGATATTGTTGCAAAGAGCTGAGGCTGTATCATGTTCTGCACTTTGCATGCCTCTTCTTTTATGTACTTCCCCACCATTCACAGGGCTGCTCTTGCTTCCTCAAAGGCTGGAGAGCCTGCGACTGAAGTAAAACTGTGCCCATGAAAAGGTCACTTTCCATTTGCAGCCCCCATCCCCTGGCTGCCACCCATTGGCTTTCTGTCTCTAGGATCTCACTACTCTGGGTGCGTCATAGAAATGTAGTCATAAAGTATGTGGCCTTTTAGGTCTGGCTTCTTTCCCTTAGTGGAATGTTCCCCAGCTCACCCGTGTTTCTGTGTGTATCAGCGCTCCGTTCCTTCGTCTGGTTTCCTAAGTTCCCATTGCAAGCCATTAAGCTGGAACGATGGGACAATTGATTTTCGCAGGCTACCGAGTCTTTTATTTATTTGTTTTTTTTTAAATTTGAAAGTCTGGTAAAATATCAGCCTTGAAGAGAAAGGAAATCCTGTCACATGTTAGAACATGAATAAATCTTGAAGACGTGATTCGGAATGAAATAAACCAGCCACAAAAGGACAAATACTGTAGGATTCCACTTACAGGAGGTATT
>NW_007729143.1:208126-229462 GCF_000696425.1 Galeopterus variegatus
CTGGTTTCCTAAGTTCCCATTGCAAGCCATTAAGCTGGAACGATGGGACAATTGATTTTCGTAGGCTACCGAGTCTTTTATTTATTTGTTTTTTAAATTTGAAAGTCTGGTAAAATATCAGCCTTGAAGAGAAAGGAAATCCTGTCACATGTTACAACATGAATAAATCTTGAAGACGTGATTCTGAATGAAATAAACCAGCCACAAAAGGACAAATACTGTAGGATTCCACTTACAGGAGGTATTGAGAGTCCTCAAATCCATTTAGAAATGGAAGGTAGAACGGCAATTACCTGGGGCTGGGGAGGGGGAAATGGGGAATTGTTGCTTCTGTGGGGATGGAGTTTCTGTTTTGCAAGATAAAAAGAATTCTAGAGATTCAGTTGCACAGTCATGTGAGTAAACTCATTCTAGATTTTTTTCCTACCTTCCTGAGCACTCATGTTTTGTTATATATACATACGTACATACATACATACATACGTACCAGAGTATGCTGTTAAATCTGCAAGCACCATAAATATTGCACAAGTGTGTCACTGGCTAACATTCTGACTTTGTCTACCTATCTCCATCCTACCCATAGCAGAAGAACAGAAAACAATTTATTCCAGGAACGACAGGGAGGATAAGGATTCTGAAGACCTGCCCACGCTGGAAGAAAGGAGTGTCTTGATCGATTAGTTATGTCCTCCCGTCACCGAAGGACAAGTGACAAAGTCTGTGCAGGTATTTACCATCTCCTGGGGCCAGCGACTTGTTACTTCCAGGGCCCATCCAAGGAGAGGCATCGTAGCTCTCCTGAGGGGCAAGGAGATGCTGTGTCTCATAACCAGATGGGTGGAGTTTTACCACTTAACACTTTACCTGGTCATCTTCCTGCTAATCGGCTGAAACATAACGATATGCAAAGGAAGTGTCCATTTGTGAAGTCCTGTCCTTTCCTGTGGCAGCTGTGTATTGGCTGCTCCTGCTGCTTTACTTCTGGAATTGAAGTGGCTTCATGCCAGGACAGGGAAGCGGGTGATGCATGTGACCTGGCCACTGTGGCCACCAGCCAGCCTACGAAGAGAGCCTGGGGGGGGGGGCAGTGTTGCTTAAAAACCATCTAGCAATGAGTTGATTTCCAGGTGCTGGATTCATTGTCAGATCATTTTTTAGGCAGTAGGAAAAGGTGTGGCTTGGAGCTCCTACACTTTTAAAGTGTTTCAGAATGGAAAATGACCTCTGAGCAGTTTCCTTTGTGCCAGAGGCCTTGCGTCCATCACCAAACACTTACCAACATTTACTGAGTCTGGGGTGCAAGGGGCCAGGACCTGGGTGCAGAGCCTGTGTGGGGAGCCATGGCGGGGAGCAGCCATGACCAGCAGGGGATGTGGCGTACAAGAGACTGGCTCAGTTTGGTACCAGAAGAAGAACGGGGAGGCTTCTGTGGTCACCTAGAGCAGGGAGTGGCTGCACCTGCCTGGGGCACCGGGTGGCTGCCCAGACTGGGACACTTGGTCCTGGCCTTGAAGGGAGCTGCAAGTTTGCCAGCTGGAGAAGGGGAGAGAGCAGAGGAGCTTTGTTCAGGTCCAGTGAACGTCAAGAGAGATGTTTGAAGAGAACACTTGGGGACCAGAGGGTGGGGGCCTCCCGGCTGCCTTGGTACACCATCTTGGACCTTCACCTTCATTCCCTGCTGCCATGAATTTTTATATTACTGTATTTTGTTTCATTCTGGCAGGACATTTCAATAGACTTCTAAAAAATGGGCAGAACTGTTCTAGCTCTTTGTGCTAAAAACATGAGGCCGTGGTGTGTGCTGCATCTGTGTGCTTCCTGCTCACTGGGCGGTTCTGTTTCAGGTTTCTAGAGCCGATGATCCTCTGCAGGAGGTTTTATGAGCCAGGATGGCATTTCTTGTCCTGAACCCAAGCCTGCCACCTCCAAATGTGCCATGAAGATTAACAGGCTTTGGGCTGAAGTGTGGACTTCTCACCGTTTTCAGAACGAGAAAGGTTGGGTGGGCATGGATTGCAAAACCTCTTAGATGTGGTGGTTTTAGCTCCTGCGAGTGGCCCCTGGTGCTGATCTGAGCACTGACATAAGACCGCGGACCGCAGGCACCCCATGGGATTCACTGGGGACCCGAGCCTCCTCTGCCCTTCCCAGTTTGAAGCTCTCCTTTCTTCCACCAGTTTTGTTTACTTTGCTTTTTATTTCACTTCCTTTATCCGGTCCCTTTCTTCTATTTCTGTGAAAAATATCCTGGTTCAGCCTTTCCTTTGAATTCAGTGAAAGCCTCCTGCCTGCAGACTCTCCGCTTCCGTGAATCTCTGCTGCTTGGGGATCCGTGTGCCTTCCTCTCCCCAGAGCTCAGTTTCATCAGGACTTACGGGTGATTTCACGGTGTCGCCTGCTCAGACAGATGGCCCCTTTATTTTGAGGCTCTGCTTCTCCTCCTTCCGGAAGCTCGGTTTTCAGTGGGGGACGGCCAATTACAGTGCTTGGGTAGCATGTGCCAAGGCAAACCCTGGTATAGAGCTGGGCATGGGACTCATCCTGAACCAGAGGGACTCTTTCCCAGGACTTTTCCCCTTGAGCCAGCAGGGAAGACATATGTTTCTCAGTGGCCCTAAAGCTGCAAGTCTGTAAACTTGGAGATACTTCCAGCCCTGGGGAGGATGAAAGACTCCCTTCCAGAGAGAAAGGATCCATCATCAAGGAGGAGAAGCAAACGGGAGAGAGGGCCCGCCACCTTTGATCATGGGCACGTTTCCTTATTACCGGGTCCTTAATACTGTAAACGGGAGAGAGAGAGGGCCCGCCACCTTTGATCATGGGCACGTTTCCTTATTACCGGGTCCTTAATACTGCATTCTGCACCTCCCTCCCCTGAACAATAAAGTGCTGCCCCTCTGTGCAATGCTCTTTAGAGGATTTCTGTTGAAATTAGAATGAAACCTAGACTCTCACGTGGTCAACAGGCCTGACATGACCTGGCTCCAGATTGTGTCCTGGCATCACTGTGGCCCACCCTGCTCCCTGGGCGGCCAGACCCAACCCCAGTGTCTTCATTCCCCAGGGTCCCCTCCCAGCCCTCTTCAGAAGGGCCTTCCCTGGCACGTGCTGGGGGAGGCTTCCCTCCTCACCCCGAGTCATGAGGCCCCAGCCATTTCTTGTAAAGCACCTCCCTTGTCCTGTGCTTGCCTTTCTAATTCCCTTGTTTTGTTTTCTCTCTCCCTCTGTCTGCCCCACACAGAGGTCAGCTCCATGGGGGCCTGTCTTCCAGGGTACTTTATCCCAGGTGCTTGGTGCAGGGCGGGCTGGAGGACCTGCTTGCTGAGGGCGTGGATGAGAGCAGGACACTGGGCTTCTCCCTGCCCCCAGCAGTTCCTGAAGCCAGCCTGGCTCTCCCAGTGCTCTGTCATGCGTGCCTGCAGGGTCTGGATGCTGTCATTTCCTCATGACCCCAGACTCACTGCAGCAGAGGCAGCTAAGTGCAGTGAGACTGGGGGACATGGTTGCTGGGCTGGGCTCTGAAGAGCACATGGTGTTTGGGCTCAGGAGATGTTCTGAGCTGGGCGGGGTTGGAGACCAGCAAGTCCAGGTCAAACACCTACATCGGAGGAAAGGCCTTCCCAGACACCTGGTTCACATGAACCCCACTGCCCCCAGCCAGCCTCTGATTGATCGACTTTGGACTTGCTTGCTACGTTCCTGATAGGAAGTCAACTCTTGCTGTATCCTGTGTGGTTGGACCCCACAGTCTATGAGACCAGGGATGAGGTCCAGCCCAGGACATGGATGATAGTGACAGATCACGGCTGGGGGAGACCAAGTGAGCAGTGCACTGAAGACAGCACTGGGCTCCGTCCTCAGGTGGGAGTGTGTATGCTGTGGCATGGGGGCGTCAGAGCACAGGCCAGGAGGCATAAGTCCCTCCTGGGCAGAGAAAGTTCAGCCACACAACTGGGACACAGTCACTGAACCCGAGAGCACTTTGGGACAGGTGAGGGTTGGTCAGGCTGCATTTGAAGAAGACTCGTGGAGATGGGAGCCAGAGAGAGGCTAGGGCAGGGCAGGCAGCCATCAGTGTCTACGTGAGAACATGCAGATCCCCAGGCCAGGTGACCTTTGCAGAGGTGAAGTCCACGACGTGGATGTGAATAAAGAGGACTGAGCCAGAGGAAGCAACATGCTTGTCCCTAACAGCTGCCTGATTTCATTCCCGTCTTGCACTTCTCCGGTTTATTGCCACCTGCACATTTTCCCTCGCAGAGAAGAGGGTAGGTTTGAATGTGTCCCCCAGTGGAAGGTCCTGAGGGACCTTGAGGAAAAAAGACTGCAGCTTTCGCCATCCTGGGGCTCCCCCACCCAACAGCTCTCCAGCCTCACAGAGGACTGTGCTGTGAGTGGAATGTTCTGTAACGTTTTCCCTCATACACCCTGGGAGGTGGGCACAGAGCTGGGATTCTCCAGATTCATCTTGAAAATGGATGCATTGTTTGTATTTTAATGCATAATGCATCTTTTTAGTTAAGATAAACGCAGTGGTTTAGATTATTTATGACACAGCATTATCTCATTGAGTCTGCACCGAAGCTCCTTAAAGTAGGTTCTATTGTCGTTATACTGTTTTTATTACTACAACCTCCATCTGACACTGAAATGGATTCAGGGAGTCTCACAGAGGGTGGGAGCCCGTCAGAACTTGTGCCTTGTGTCCCCAGGACCAAACCTGAGGTTCTCAACCTGACGGGAATGACAACAAACCACAGTTACTTGGAGCTGAGGCCTTTGAAATGCTGGATGCACGGTTACGTGGTTTCATCTCCACGGCAATGCCACTGAGCAACACAGTGGGTCTTCACGCCCCCAGGGAGGAGCTGGAGACTCACAGGTGCAGGGACCCTTCAGGGACTGCCTGGGAGATGGGCATGCTGCAGTGTCCCCTCCCGCCTGTTCTCCAGGGTCAGCACAGTCTTCTAGGCAGTGGGCCAGGCCTTGAGAGGCCAGCTCGGCCCTCTGGCCCCCAGCAACCCTCTGTGGTCATTTGTTAATTGAGCTTTCCTTTCCCAAAGTCAGCAGAACAATGCACAAAGTCCCTTTCACGGCAGAGCCTATTTATTTGTTTAGACAGAGCCTCAGAGAGCCGGGCAGCGCCGGGAGGGCAGACCTGACTTGCGCCTTCTTTGTCCTGCCTATCCCCTGCCCTGCAGGAAATGGAAACCTTTGCACAATTGTCCTGTTGTGCATAGCGTGGCGATGTCCATCAGGAAGTGGGGCTGCCTCCTGAGATGGGCTCTGCTGGCTGGGCAGCACCTCCAAGTGGTCCTGGTCACTTAGCATCAACACGCCCCCCACCCCAGTTCCCCTGCAACCCTCTGGGTTTCCTGACCAGCGATGTCCTCACACCTGCTGCTCAGACTTTTCTGCCTCCAAGCCACACTCACACTAAATCCTCTCCTCAGTGCCGCTCTGTGAGGTGGGGGATGCTCGGTGTGTCTGAATGGGGCAGCACCCGAGGTGGGGGGGTGGCCCTTTGGGAAAGTTCTCCTCTCCAGAGTTCTGGTGCAGCTTCTGTTCTTCATGGGGGGTTGTGAAGAAGCTTCCAGAACCCAAATAGTGGGAGGCTTAAAATCAGAAGCCAGAGTGGGTCCTGGTCCTGCCGTCCACCTTGAATGGACGGTGAACTTCTAGGAGTGTTTCTGCAGACCCACAGCTGGCCGATGGCAGGTGCCCCCACAGCCTGCCCTCCTTCTGCTTGGGGGCGTCCTTGTCCTTTACTGGGGGGAGGGTGCGGTGAGGGTGGACACAGTGAAACCTGGGTGTGATGACTCTATCCCAAATGCATGAGCACCCTCTTCCCCGCAGGAGGGATGTGCAGCAGCTCTGGACCCAGGGCCTGGGAGGGACGGCAGGACACACGGCTTCACCTCCATCTCCCCGTAGCCTGGGGCCTGTCATCGCCATTTCTGCTTCCCTGCAAGGGCTCCGTGTCCAGAGACACTGCTCACCATGATTCCATGCAAGTGGTCAGGGGTGCCCGTGGCCTGTGGAGCTCTGCCTCAGTCTCCCTTTCTCATTCCTGGCACTTTCCTCTCGAGGTCTGGGGGAGGCCGAGGAGGAAGGGATGCGTGAGCCCCTTTGGGGGATTGTGGGAGAAGCAGCAATTGGCCCCTGTTGGGGTGCAGGTTTGGGGGAAGTGTAAAGTGAGATTAGACAACACAGCTGGGCAGTCGGGGACTAGATCCTGAGGCTGGTCTCCAGGCGGTGTCTGGAGTCCCCACTCGCCCCCCTCGGGTGCTGTGGAGGGTCCACCAGGCCTGCCAGACCTCGGCACTGGGGCACTGGGGATGCTCTGTGAGGGGCTTGATTTGTGCTTCGGGAGAACGTTCTGGCTGCCTCACCTGCCGTCCTCCAGCCACAGCAGTGTCCTGGCTCCACGTCTGGATTTCCTAGGAGGTCCCAGAGTCTGGGTCCTACCCAGGCCTGCCAAGTCAGGGCCTCTGTGGGAGTCACTGCGGGAGGTGGGGGACAGGCTGGGGTGGGGAGAGTTGGCTCTTCTCCCAGACGGGGGAGAGTGTAGCTGAGTTCAGTGCTCCGGTCTGATGGCAGAGCCGGCTTCTCCTTGTTGCATTGCGCGGGGGCCTCCAATTCAAATGCAGGCAGAACTGCCGGCCAGGCCCACGGCAGGGACAGACAGAGCTGCTCTGGGCACTTCAGGGCGGGGGCCCCAGGGACTGAGGGTGTCAGTAGGCTCCCAGGTGGATGGGATTTCAGGAGGGACCTTAGAGAACCAGCTAATTTACCAGGTGGGGTTCAAAGGTCCAGGGAGGGGAGGTGAAGAACTGAGTGTGACAGATGCACGGGGCGGTGGGGCACCTCCAGCCTCCTGAGGGGGCTCTGGGTCTCAGTCCTTGCTTTGCCGTTCTTGTAAGGGCTTTGTCCTTCTCCCTTACATGATCAGGGCCCCTGTGTCCTGGGGCTTTCACTCCTAGGTGTGCTCCTCATCCCATGCTGGTCTTCCATGGCATGTATCCCTCGTGGTCTTGGCATTTCATCCGGAGCCTCCTCTGCAGGCTCAGCTCTCCCGCCTCTGCTAGCCTATCGGGGTCAGTTCAGCCAACCTGGAAAGACACAAGTGGCTTTGAGCTTTCCTGTAGAACTGACTTTGTTTTCTCCCAAACAGTTTTCTTTTTGCATGACCACAGCTGCCATTGTGTGTGGGGGGTGGGGGGTGGGGTGCAGGTGGAGACACAGTCCTCTCAGGTCCACCTGCAGCACAAGCCGTGCCCCCATGGCCATGAGCCAACTTGACTCGCCTTGGAGCAGACATTGCCAAATGCACCCAGCAAGGCCGGGGTCTTTTTTGGATTTTCCCTTGATAGTGACATGGGAAGGCAGGAAAATAAAGCTTCCAGGTGGAGGGGGACTGTTGGTGGCTTTAAGTGTTGAAAGTGACATAGTTCTAAGGACCCCTGGCCTCTTGGTGAAGCCGCCTTCAGGTGCCACATGTGGACTCTGGTTGGGTCTGTCTCTCACGGGGTGACACCTTCCTGAGGTGTTACTGTGTGCAGTTTATGTAATACTTGACACATGCTATTTATTTTTATCCTCATAACACCCTACCTTTTCAGCATTCCAGGGATTACCCCAAGCCCCATTTTCTGTGCTGAGAAGACATGGGACCCCCATGGAGGGGAGCACTTGGCCTCTTGCTGACGTTGGACGAGGTCCTGGTGGTGGGGCGGTAGATGGCGTGGGGGCAGCGATCATGGTGCTGTTTACTCGTCTTTGGTCTCCAGAGTTCTTCCCAGTCTGTGACTCCAAGTCTTGAAATGATATCACTTGCCCCAGTTGATAGATGCACCAACAGCTTCTGGTTGAACTGTCAAAGGCCCACGTGGCCATTGCAGATGAGGAACTGGACAAGACTGCCTGGCAGAGTGGCCAGAGAACCTGTTAAAAATATCCATAGGAGCAATCGCAAAATAAGGAGACTTATGGAGGTGATTATTTGTTTCATCGGAGAGGCAGTGTTTTATTGGGTAAGGAGCAGTGGGTTTTTAATCCCATAGTGAGGTATCGTTTGGACTCTGCTGTTTTTCTATCAGTCTTGGGCAAGAGCGTCTCTCTCCTTTGTTCCTCTGTTAAAGGGAGTAACGGGAGTCCCCACCCTACAGTCGCAGTGACATGATGCAGCTGGAAATAAACAGGAGCTGTAGACAGCCTTCCAAAATCGGCAGAGGTTGTCCCGATGGGGTGTTGGTGTATTTCAACAAAAAGTATCAACAGTCATCACAATTTGGTCTAATTCAGATCATTGTTTTGGCTCAAATCAAGGAAAAGACAAGAATTTGAGCGCCCTGTGGGCGAGCTGGTGTTTCTCAGTTCCTGCCTCTTCACTCAGTGACGCTGCTGTCTGCTGACCCCAAAGGCCCTGGGTGTGCCATCCTCGACCAGAGCCCTGCCACAGGCTGCCACAGCTGGGGCCTGCCTGGGAAGCGGGGCCCGTGGTTCCCAGTGGGTACTGCAGGGGTAATGTGAGCCGGGAGCCGAGGCGTGCAGTCGGGCAGAGTGAGTCACCTCTCAGCAGCTCTCCTTTCAGCCCTCCTGCCACTTACAGTGTCTGATACTTGATTTCCTCACTTTGTTCCAGAAACAGAGGCAAATGTTGATTCACAATGCAGTGGAACGTGTCTAACTATGTCAATGTCTGAATGTGGTTGTCTTGGCAACGGATGGGTCACCCAGGCCAACACTGGACGTGCAACGTGAGGGTCAAGCAAGCGGGAACTTTCTACTGTGAGTTCACTCACGTCCACACTCACGGGGAGGTCAGAGAAATTCCAGGCTGGGAGAGGCCTGAGACAGCACTCAGCCCATTCCTAACTTTATGTTTGGGCTCCTTAACAAAAAGTGTGCAGTCAGATATGTTCAAACGCCTTGCCTGTTGCAGTCTGCAAAGTTTAAATAGCAGTTCCTTTATTGGTATCTCTGAGTTGCCTCAAATACTCTCAGCCAGCAGGGAAGGGACACGGGTTTTTTGTGACTACTTAAGTCTCGGCAGGAGGAATGGGTTCCCAGGAGGGACCAGCATTGCTGGGACAATGGATATCAGTGCAGGTGTCTGTGGTTGAGGTTGGCTGCTGTGCTTGGCCCCTTTGTGGGCTGGTTGCCCGGAGTTATGGGACAGGAATGAGCAGGTCCCTGCCCCAGAGGAGGTTGTGGTCAGTAGGGGAGTCCACATAGACGAAACCAACCCCCAGACCATGGTTGTGACCCTGGAAGGCCCTGAGGCCCTGGACAACCTTGGGCAAGATTGTCTCTTTTGTAAAAAGAATAATGAGAGTCCCCACCCTACTGTGACAAGATGTGTGTTAGGGGGTGCACGGGGAGCTTGAGAAGGCCACCGCACCCAACTCTCTCTTCTGTGTACTTCTTATTGTAGCACTTGTCACCTGAGCACTTCATGTGAGCAGGTGCCTTGCCAGGTGGAACGAGGGAGGGATGCAGAAATGAACGCACCATCATCTCGGTTTGTGGAGCTTGCAGTCAGGTTTGAAGAGAGCTGTGCAGATGAGGCTGAGTCCAGTGGGGGGTGGATCTAGGGCTGGAAGGGGCTGTCCACAACTGGCAGGCATCCTCTGAGAGGTCCCCAGCCCAGCAGTGGCCGAGGGACTGTCTCTTCCTTGCTGCTCTGTGGTACTCATGGTCTGGCAGCTCTTCTCCATCACACTGTGGTGGGGTCATGGGTTGTCACCTGTCTCTGGCATCTGCAGCCTTCCCTGACCATGTTGGGGGCCAGGAGGGAGCTGAAGTCAAGGACGTGCCCAGGTGTTTGGCAGCACAGGTGGCTGAGACTCCATGACGTTGGGCTGGAGTTTTCCCAGCTGTGGGACAGTGGCAGGAACAACCCCAGGTTTGTGGTGAGGACTGGCTGAGGGCCACACCAGGCTCCTGGAGGTGGCCAGCTGACCAGGGCTGGGTGTCTGAGCTCACAACAGGGAAGAGCAGAAATTGAGAGTGAATCAGTGTGAACTGTTACTGCAATTTGACAGAGTAATTTTATGTCTGTTGAATCTAACAAAAATTGGGATTTATATTTTGTATGTCTTTATTTCATTTCATTTTTCTAGAAACTTTATTTTATTTTACAAAAGGAACAGTTCCCAATAAATTGGAACTTAAAACACGCACCATGTCCCTTCACCACAGCTGCTTTGAGGGACAGTGGATTAACACAGGTAACACAGGTAACTCAGGTAAAACAGGTAGCACAAGGCGGTGAGCTAACGTAGGTAACTCAGATAATGCAGGTAACAAAGATTACACAGGTAACTCAGATAACCCAGGATAGTGAGCTAACACAGGTAACACAGGTAACTCAGGGAACATGGGTAACTCAGATAACACGGGTAAGACAGGTAACACAACTAAGCAGATAACACAGCTAACACAGGTAACTCAGGTAACTCAGATGCTCAGGTCAGGCATGTCACCAAAGCCCCCAAATCTCATTTATTCAGAGGAAGGTGAGACAGCAGCCAAGGTCCCTTCCGGGTCGGACGATGTGGGAGTTTTTTTTTTTTTTTTCCTTTTTGTCTTTTTTCGTGACCGGTAACAGGATCGCAACCCTCAGTGTCGCACCCGTACTGCGACCAGCAACGGGATCGCAACCCTCAGTGTTGCGCCCGCACCGCGCTCAACCAGTGAGCGGACCAGTCTCTATATGGGATCCGAACCCTCGGCGGGAGCACCACCGCAGTCTACCGAGTGCGCCACCGGGCCGGCCCAGACGTGGGAGTTTTAAAGGAGACCCAAGTAGCTCCCTCTGAACATGGCCGCTCCTTTCCGCTGCTGTGGTCTTCCTGGTGCCTCTTCCTCAGCCTGGATGCCTCGGTCCGCCCAGTGCTGGGCTCTGTGGTCCTGCCACATGGATGTCATCTCCCAGGGACTTTCCTTGCAGTCAGCTTAGAGGTCCCCTTCATGCCTGCACTTCTACTGCATCTATTGTAGCGTGTTGTAAACAAAAAGGATTCTTGCCTGGTGGATCTTACCCCTCCCAAGAGAATAAATTTGGGGGAAATTCATACTAAGGTGTTTTCCATTCACGGGGAGATCAGTATCACTGCAGAAGTAGTTTTTTCTTATTCTGGACAGGAGTGGGAGAGGCCATAAGTGACTTGAATCTGCGCAAATATTGGTGTGAGAAAGACAAGGGAGGACTTGGGCCACCCTGACGTCCCCAAGACCAGGCTGCCAGGGGCTCTGATGACAAAATCCCATCTGGGTTCTTGGCACTCCTTTGGCTTTGTGGTCTCTTTCTTCACCACTGATCTTTCTCGGAATGTGTTTATTAAGCACCTAGTGTGTACGGGAGCTGTGCTCTGCCCCTGAGGAAATCAGAGATGACAACCCGTGGCCTCTCCACCCAGTCAGCTTGTTCTTTTCTCCAACTAACTGTTCACAAGTTATTGTGAAATACGAGGTTCATTGAGGTATTTGCATTCTACTGAATTTCTGAAATGATTGCTATACAACTCAGTTTTACTTTTTCCCAGAACATGCTTCCTTTAATGATTATGGTGTTTCCAGCATTGATAAAATGTGGTTCTGCTTTCCCAGGGCTTGGGTACATGTTCATTTGGTAAATAGGCTCTCTCGGCTTCCATGGTTGGGGTTGGTGACCTCCTGGTGCCCGAGGCAGTCTTTGCTCTGAGAGTGTGGCCCCTCGCTTGTCCTGGCTGAAGGCATTGTGGGATGACTCTTGTTAAAAATGAGACCCTGCAGTGGTACTTTCACCTTTTGAGACCTGCTTTGTCCTGCAGGTGCTGAACGTTTATTTCATAAAGCACAGACCTTTCCTTTCCATTTCTCAGCAAAGGGTTGTCACAGATGGCAAGAAGTTCCAGGATGACCATGCCCCTGACTACAAGGACAGTGGTGTAGCCACATCTTTTTGTTGAACCTTCACAAGGTCCTTGAGTGGAGAGGACTGAGATGGGCAGTTTGTGGCAGGTGTGGACGAGCCCTGCCTGGCTGCCTGGCTTCCACGCCATCCTTCCTCACAGCTGACAGCGACATCTCAAGCTTGAAAATGTATTTCCGAGGGCCAACCAACCATATTATCCAGAAAAACCATCTGGAATTGAAATGTGGATGAGATAGATTTTGTCAAATGCTCCACTTTGAAAGAAAAGTGGCTGAAATCCGCGTACTGAGCTCAAAGAATGGCAAGGTTCTCAGGCCTAACGAGTAAGGGACAGGTCTGTGTTTCTGGCCCTTTCTGAAATCTTGTAGCTTTGTGGGGTCCTGGGGGAGAGACTCTAGACCTCCAGTGTGGCTGGACAGATGGGCTACCCTGAGCGTACCCAGGCCAGAGTGGCAGAGCTGGCTGCAAGAGCACGTCTTCCTCTCCCTGGGCCAGGGCCTCGTGAGTGACCACTCGGCCCACGATGGGTGGAGCGGACAGTCACTCAAGACCACAGCCTCCAGTCCTGAGGAATGTTGAATAAGAGCTTTGCCTCAAGGAGTTATCAAGGGAAGTCACTGCTCAGGTGTGAAGAAAACACAAGCCTCTGTGCTTGGTACGTTACCTGCAACTCTCATGGTTGCTACAGAAGCCCTCGGGGCTGCCATGAAGGGAGGACCTTCAGATAATTTAGCTCAAAATTTTTCAAACTTCCCTAGCAGCAAAAATATTCTTTCCTAGACAAAAATCTTATATGGAACCCCAATATATAAAATTCCTATAAAAAATAAATCCAGCATTTTGCAAATTTCTCATTATAACTTCAAATGGATAATGTTTATTTATTTGTGATTAAGCCAATTGACAAAAATATAAAGGCTCTTTTGATGAATCCAAGTATTTTCAGTGTTTCCCCTGTATTGATTTTCCTCACAGGGTTTCCCCCTCCAAAAAAAATAAATAAACCAATTCCCAATTCATAACGATAAGTAGCAATATAATAATTTGTACATTTTTCATGAGTAGATATGTTCAGTCTTGACTTTATAAATAAATAAACCAATTCTCAATTCATAAAGATAAGTAGCAATATAATAATTTGTACATTTTTCATGAGTAGATATGTTCAGTCTTGACTTTAAGGGAAATGAAAGAACTTTCTAATTAAAGACATACTTAAAATAATTTGAAATACACTTATCTAGGAATAACGGAAGAAGCATTTTTTTTAATTGAATAAACTTCACATAACATAAAATTCACCATTTTTACCATCTTGAAGTGCACACTTCCATGCACTGTCTCTGCTGTGGACCATCGCCACAGTCTAATTGCAGGACATTTTCATCACTCTCCAAAGAAACTCCTTCTCCATTAAATATGCATATGTTCACTAAAGTCCTGGAGTGCTGCAGTTAACATAAAATGAAATGGAAGCAAACCAGGGTAACTGAGATGATTTTAGGTCGTGATAACTGCCATGAATATAAAGCGAGCAAGAATGACAGGGAAGAAGGATACTTGATTTAAGACCTGAATGCTGTGAAGGAGTCAGTGACATAAAGGGCAAAGGAAGGCACTGAAGACAGGAAAAACAGCCCGTGCAAAGGCCCTGAGGCAGGAACAAACTTAGCAGGTTCAAGTTCAGAAATGAGGCCCGTGCTTGGAGGGGAATGTGCTCAGGGAGGATAGCAGGGGCCAGGGTGGGCTGCTGGGGTCTGGGGTGCATGTTAGAATCACCTGAGCAGTGGGCGCAGCCATGGTCACCATCCAGCTCTGCAGGTGGCCCTAGTGAGAAGCCAGGACACAATGTCTGATGGAGGGCTTGAGGTCATGCTGAAGGATTTGAGTAGTTGATGCACAAGAATGGTCTGTGAGAGTCAGCTGTAAACTCAGGGGTTCAGCTTGGGTCCTTTTCAGTATATGCATTTTACAACTTTCAAACGTTTATTTCTGACATTAGGAATCTTGATTTTGTGAAACCGAGAATCATCAACAAGACAACAAAGCTAAATTGGCTGAAATGTTGCCATGTCGTTATTAGCAATTACCAAAAGAAAAAAAAATCCATTGTCTTCTTGCTATTTGGCAACAGCTTAAAAGGTCTGATAAAGTTTATTTTATAGAAAATAACTAGTGACCATCGGCATGGCAGGCAGCTTGTGAGGAAGCCCTTCCCTCAGACACAGTGGGCGCCTGTGTCTGTTTCTCATTTTGTCCCCAAAGATGATTTCATGGCATGTGCTAGTAGTTCTTGGCTGATTAACAAAGGTAAGTTTAACTATGCCTTTTGATGGGAACATGGAGATTCAGACCTATCTGATCCCTGCAGACTTAAGGCTCTTGCATCTAAATTATGGGATTTCAGATCTGGTCCTGGCTCTCCACCGCCAGAAATTAGGAAATCTCTGAAGAGGAAACTGAGTAAGACTCCAGCTGTGCAGGTGCCATCTCCCAGAAATGGTCGGAGTCAGTTTCTATTTACAAAAGTTCTGGCTATGGAGTGTGAAGGCTGAAGCTTGCTAGCATGGCCCTGAGATCCAGCGCAGTGCGGGGACTGAGCTGGATTTGGTGGAACTCACTGGTGAGGAGCGAGCAGAGTCCCCATCCTGGAGGTGGCTCACAGACAAGAAGTGGCCCTGCTTCAGAGCAGCTGCTGGTTTAAACACTACTTTCCACAAAATCCGGAGAAATCAGGCCACCCACAGCCTGCAAAGCCTTGAGTGGATAGCCTGCTTCTTGGAGCCTCAGTTTCCTCAACTGAAAAGGGACCTGATTGTACAGCCTGTTTCTTAACTTCAGCTGCAGTTGTCCTGTTCGCTGACCAAGTCCGCTGGAGCAGCGTGGTTAGAAGCAGCCCTGGCCCCCATCCAGTAATCCCCACAATGGGTCAGTCCCACTGGGGTGGGCACTTGGAGCTAGGCTGGCCAGGCATCTACCCTCATGGATCAGATGAGTGGCCGCCATCCCCCTGACCAGTTCCTTCGGGACTCCTGGGCTCTTGGCAGTGAGGACAGAAGTCCCAGGGGTGGCTCTAAGAATGGAGTCCCTTCTGGGACTGTCCTTTCCAAAGTCTCAACCAACTTTGCAATACTAAATAAACATTGAACAAAGTTGACCTTCTCTCTCCTGCCAAAAATTCCAGCTGCTTTTTCTAAAATCCATGTTAATAGCTTCCCCACCATTTCCTCTGCAAGAAGCCCTTTCTTTTTCAGAATACTTGTTGAAAAGCTGGTGTCTTGAAATAGAAATACATTAAACTCCCGGGAACTTAGAAAGTCCAATGTAGTCTGAGAAAAATCATAACCCAGTAAGAAAATCTTAAAAAATGTTTTTTATTAGCTTCTTGAGTAATGGTATTTACTCAGGACTTTAGACAGAGCCAAATTTGAAATTTGTTGTTATTTAATATTATTTAACAACAAAAAAACCCCTGCCCTCCATTTTAAGTAATGGTTTAAATATTCTCTTTAAAGATCTTTCTGCTTTTGGGAAAAATAACCATCAAATCTAGCACAAACTTGATTAGTTGATTGCCCGCCCTCCACTGTAGGGGACTAGCTCCTCCATGGGACCGTAGTGATCTTGCACATAGCCACGTAGGCCACATGGCAAGGCTGGTCCCGTGGCTGAATCCGTCTTTGCAGAATGCCTTGTGGTCCTCCCAGATCACAGGATTGATCATGGAGGCTTATGAAGAGCTGCCGTTTCTCACTCGCTTCCCTGGTATCGAGGAGGCTGTCCTGAGAGTTTCTCAGGGCCTTCCTGGTTCTGATGAGGTGTGAGGCTTTCTGCCAGCCTACCTTAGGGCACAGCTGCAGGTGACAGAACTGCTTTGCTGCAGGTGGCAGGCCGTCCCATCAGTTCTGCTGCTGTCATCTTGCCTTGTTTTTTTTGCTGCGTAATACCAGGACCTGGGGACCTGGCACTTTTGGCTACTTTTCCTTTTGTCATTTGTGCACCTAATAAAGTGTCTGAGCCTGAGAAGGGCTTGCTGTTTCTTTACCTGCTGAGCCAGTTATACCAGGCCCTGCCTTGTCTTGTGCCTGACACCCCTCCAGTAGCTTAAAGTTGTTAGGAATACACGATCTATCTAGGAAATAAGTACTGAAAACTCTCACCACGTGTCAGGAAGGCAGCACAGAGCTGCTCGATGGCTTCCTGAGTTGGATTTCTTCCCTGGAATCTCCCTGGTCAGAGTTGCAAAGTCAGCGTCCAGGGGCTGACTCTGCTCTGCTGCTGCCCCTCATGGTGGAGCAGAACCACCTTTGTCCCTGGGGTCTTGAAGGAATTCCCCAGCTGGCATCTGCTGCTCCTTCAGCAACAGGGCCTGGCAAAGCCACAAAGCAGAGAAGGAGCGTCCAGGCTGTGTTCTGCAGTGGCCCCTGGATGAAGTTCAGAGGCCACTGAGAGGAGGGAAGGCTGCCACTTCTGCAGCGCTAGGGTCCCAGAGCAGAGGCCCTCACAGCTCATGACAGAAGCCCCAGCTTAGGGAGGTTCCTTTACCCCAGGTGGATTCATGATCGTCTAGTGCATTCTCCGTCTAGAGCCGGATTACCCCTTAATGTAAGGAGCAGCTGGGCCTTCAGCTCTGACAGTTTGAAACCTGAGTCTTCAATCATATCCCTTGGATAACTGGGGAAAGCTGGATTTCTGGATCAGAAAAATGGAGGCTCAAACCCTCCAACAAATGCTCCCTTTTTAGGTTTCAGTTCCCAATAAGGTATCTGATTAACCAATGTACCATCGAAAATAACTTCACAGAAAGATTCCCAAAATGTCTAATTTCATGTCTAGTAAAAGCTTCACAAACTATGTTTGCTTTCTAAATAGAACTAAGGGTGACCGTGCCCATGAGTGGCCATGAGGGAGGTAACTGGAGACCTGAGGTCTGAGGGACAGGGAGGAGGGGCAGAGCCCACCCAGGGAACGTGAGCAGCACGGAGCAAGCAATAGGGTGGGACAGACGGGACACATCCTCCTGCTCATTCTTTGTGTACAATGTTATGTAGGGTCAGGAGGTTGCTTTGGGACTGGAATAAAGGAGTTGCATATTCTCAGAAACTCCTAGTGCAGAGCAAGGAATGGCAACCTCTCCACCAGCCACTCTGTGACCTTGGGCCAGGCAGGCAGTGCCAGGCGCTTGTTTTCTCACTGATGGTCCTCTTCTGGCTGAGGCAATTCATTTCTGGACACAGATTGCTTCAGTCCACCTCAAACCCTGCTCGTAGCCTGTGCTTTGAGAAATGATAATGCAGATCTTGAAATGTCTCTCTTTTTTGCAAAGTCACCCAGTTCATGAGCTAAAGAGCCCCCTGAAAAGGGACCTGATTGTACCCCCAGATGACTGCAAAGTATAAGGGTATTCCCAAGTGAAAGTGGAAGGAAGAAAGGAAATGCAGACATGCCCTGGGTGGTGGCTTCGAGTGAGGCCAGCCTGAGGGGGGCCGGGTCGGCAGGACTTCTGCTTAGAGCAGGTGGGAGCATCTCAGCATTCTGAGTAGTGCCACCATCTGACTGCCAATTTGAAAGTGTCACTTGGGCTGCTGTGTCAAGAATAGACTTCAGAAGACACAGTGAGACCAGTGAGAAGGCTGTCACAGCAATCCAAGTGTGGGGTGAAGGTGGAGATGATGGTTATATAGTTTGAAATTAAAGCTTTTTAAAAATATGACCCCAGGATTGTGTATCTTCAAGAGAGGATGACCCCTTTGCATTCTTGTGATATTTGCATGGCTGTCTGTAGTACTTTTCAGATCTACTTTAGAAACTGATGGGAGGCTATGGAGATAAGTGATCATGACTTTTTCTTTCTTGGCTGTATTTCTCTAGCATCTGTTGTAAACAAAATAGAAAAGTCTTTCTAAACCTGCTGCAAATATCTCAGATGCAAGGAAGCCAATGATGAAAAATATCATATCGAAGTTTAGACTATTATAAATACATGGCACAAATCACATCTGCTCATTAAACTTAATTCCATAGAACAAAAACAAAAGAAGAGATGTACGAAAGTCTCCTGGGAGAAATAAAGTAGTTGATACATTCTTGGTTTTAACTCTTTTATCAGAGTGTGTCATAAGGATGCACACTGTCTCATTTTGGTCAAGTGTTTCTGGATTCAGATTACAGATTGTTGCAGCTAGCAGCCACCACAAAGAAAACCTCCTGCAACACCTTCTTTTCAGAGTTGAGGAGACAGATAGTTGTGCCCTGAGACCTCCCAGTGTGCTAGTGGTGTAAGTCACCCAAGAATGGAGAGTTACAATGTATTGGTTAAAACCTGTAGGTATTATGTACTAACTGCGTCTACAGGGTAGACCAGTAGTCCCTAAACACTATTTTAAGGCTCAGAAACTTGCTGCTCAATGAAGGTGGAACAACAATAATTATAGCAGAATTGTTCTGATAAGGGCCAGGGGGCCTTCCTGTTTCCACTTGGTGCTGTAGTGTTGACTTGGTTTAGTGAGTCCTGAGGCTGTCCTGTTGTCACCCCTCCTCTGTGCTTTTCTGGAACATAGGAGCTATCCTCTGAATATAACTAGCTTACTTGTTTCTCTTCCCTCCTATGCTATGAATCTCCAATCAGAGTGATCATGTCTTACATGAGACTGCATATCTCAATTTGTGAGCTCAGGTAGTATTAATGTAGCTCTCTGATCTTCCAGGAGCTAGTGACACAGATGTGACAAAAACAGTCACCTCATGCTCATGGAGCTAACATTCCATGAGAAAAACAAAGAACTATAGATGCACATTGTGAGAAAACAGAGCAGAGGAAGGAAAGAGGAAGTGACTGGGCAGTTGGAGTGACTAAATTTGTTGCCCCTTCCCCCCCAACAAGGTCAGAGAAGGCATACCTAGTGAGGTTACATTTACACAGAGACATAAAGAAGTGAAGGAGTTGCCATGCATATTGGGGAACACAAGAGCAAAGGCCCTGAGGTAGAAGCCTGTATGGTAAGTTGTAGGAACAATAAGCCAGAGTGGACTCAGTGGGAACAGAGGGAGCAGGTTAGGATATGGGGACAGAAAGGTTGCAGGGAGTCAGATTATTCAGGGCTTTGCAGGCCAATGTGAGGATTTGGGAAAGGGCACTGAAACAGAGAAGTGACATAACTTTACTTCACTTTTGAAAGTCTTGCCCTAGATGCTCTGTTGAGAATGGATTATGGGAGGCTCAGTGTGGAAGCAGGGAGACCAATCAGAAGGTTTCTGCAGTAATCCAGCTCGATAATGGCTAATCCATCCTTCTGGTTCATCAGGCCTCTCAGCTCCACAATTTTCATGGCCTACATTCTAATCCATCTGCAAATCCTTATAGCTGTACCACCTAAATATGCCCAGAATCTGATCACTTTGTATCACCTCACCTGTTCTCAGTCCAGAGCACCTTCATGTCGCATCTCATTATTGCAGTTGGCTTTCCATCTTCAGTCCTCCCTCTAGTTTCTTTTTAACACAGCAGAGAAATGTCCTTGAAGATGGTAGAGTAGGGAACTCCAAAACTCTGTTTCTTCACCAAATCAGCCATTAAGTTGACATAAAACATCAAAATCAATGTTTTCAAAGTCTCAAATCTAATAAAAAAAATTATACAACAACCAGGGGAATTCCTCACAAAGAAAGAAGCTCCTAAATCCTAGTATGAGAGCTCTATGGTGCTTTAACTCACCAGCCTACAATCTGCCATTTTCCAGCTTGGTGGTAGCTATAGAGATGGTGGCCCATGTTACTGATGCAATTTGTTGGTGCCAGAGAGTGGGAAATACAGACCTTAGTCTCAAAGAATCATGGTTGTCTGTGTGTGCAGTGGCTCCCTGAGGGATTGGTCAGGGTGTTGCCTTTGGTTCACCTGCCTCAGAACTTTCTCAGTTAGTTGTAATCTCCAGCTTATGAAGCAGGAAATAACTAAAGACAATAACTAAAAAAAGATTTTGTTAAGACAATAACTAAAAACTATACAGGACAGAAAATGAGAATGGAATTAAAATGGACTAGAAAAAAACCAAAAAACAAGGCAGTAATAAAGGAATTGAGATATAAAAAAAGATATAAAACCTATAAAATATAAATAGCAAAATGAGAGAAGGGAGCCCTTCCTTGATAGCAATTACTTCAAATGCAAACAGATTAAACTATCCAATTAAAAGGCAGACATTTCAATCATGTATTTAAAAAAAACCGTGATTTAACTATCTGCTATTTACAGGAGACTCATTTTAGATACAAAGGCACAAAACTGTTGAAAGTGAAAGGACGGATGAGATGTTCAATGTAAATACTACTCAAAAGGAGCTGGGGCAGCTCTGCTATTAGACTATGTAGACTTTAAATCAAAATTTATCACAGGAGACAAAGAATAGAATGATGTGTGCATAAAAGGTCAATCCATCAAGAAGGTATAACAATGATAAACACACATGAACCTAAAACAGAGCCCCAAAATATAAGAAGGAAAAATTGACAGAACTAAACTGAGAAACAAAGTTATACAATAATAGTTGGAGACTTTAATACTCTATTTTCACTAATGGATAGAACAAATAGACAAAATATCAGTAAGGAAACAGAACTTGAACATCACCATAAGCAACTAGAATTAATAGACATATAAATAACACTGTAACCACCACCACCAACAGGATATGCATTCTTCTAAAGTGCGCATATGACATTCTCCTGGATAGACCTTATGTTAGGCCACAAGTCTCAATAAATGTCGATATGTTGAAATTATACAAAGTATTTTCTCTGACTACAAAGGAATGAAACTAGAAATCAATCACAGAAGGATAAGTGAAAATTTCACAAAAAAGTAGCAATTAAAGAACACAGTTAAATAAGCTGTGGGTCAAAAAAGAAGTTAGAAAACATTTAGAAATAAATGAAAACAAAATTACAACAATCAAGACTTATGGCTGCAATAAAGCAGTGGTCAGAAGGAAATTTACAGCTGTAATCATGTATGTTAAAAAGAAGGAAGATATAAAATCAATAATCTAACTGTATACATGAAATAACTAGAAAATAAATAGCAGTCAAAAGCCATAGCAAGAAAAATCTAGAAAACAGTAATGATTAGAGGAAACATAAATGAAAAAGAAAATAGAGAAACTAGAGAATCAACAAGTCTAAAAATTGGCTCTTCAAAAAGATCAGCAAAAGCAATAAATCTTTAGTTACACTAAAGAAAAAAGAAGACACAAATTAAAAAAAATTACAAATAAAAGAGAAGACATTACAACTGATACCACAGAAATACAAAAGATCAAAACCAGACTACTGCTACTTCATAGTAGTCTGGTTTTACTATATGCCCACAAATGAGATAACCTAAAAGACCAGATAAATTTCCAGAAACATAAAACCTA
>NW_007729143.1:230433-233527 GCF_000696425.1 Galeopterus variegatus
AACATATGAAGATCACTTAATGTAAGATACACATTAATAGAATGAAGGGAAAGAAAAAAAACAAAAATACATGATCATCTCAATTGATGCAAAGGAAACATTTGAGAAAATTCAACACTTTTTAATGATAAAAACACTCAATAAACTAGAAATAAAAGGAAATTTCTCAACATGACAAAGGTCATACAAAAGACCTACAGACTGAAATCTTTCCTACTAATATCAAGAACAAAAGCAGGATGCCCACTTTGGCTACTTCTATTCAATATACTAGGTAGTAGTGAACATTTTAGCCACAGGAATTAGATAAGATAAATAAATGAAAGTCATCCAAAGTGGAAAGAAAGAAGTAAATTTATTTTTGTTCACAGATGACATAATATTATACTCATGTGTAGAAAACACTAAAGATTTCACAACAAAATTGTTAGAGCTAATAAATGACTTCAGCAAAGTTACAGAACACAAAACCTACACACCAATATTATTTGTATTTCTATACACTAGCAACAAACAATCTGACAAGAATATTAGGGAAACATTTCTATTTTTAGTAGCCTTAAAAGAATAAATACTGAGAAATAAATTTAACCAAGTAAATGAAAGACTTGTATACCAAAACTATAAAACCTTGCTGGAAGAAATGAAGAAAAAAAATAAAGTGACATCCCATGTTCATGGATTAAGGCTTAATATTATTAAGATGATAATGCTACTCAAAGCAATCTATGGATTCAATTTCAACAGTGTTTTTTTGCAGAAATAGAAAAACCCATCCTAAAATTCATATGAAATCTTAAAGGACCCCAAATAGCCAAAACAACATTGAAAAAAAAGAACAGATTTGGAGAACTCTTCCTGATTCAAAACTTACTACAAAGCTACAGTAATATGAACAGTGTGGTACTGGCATAAAGACAAATAGTCCAATGGATTTGAATATAGAGATTCCAGAAATAAACCCTCACGTAGATGGTGAATTGATTTTTGACAAGGGGGCCAAGACCATTCAATGGAGAAAAGGACAGTCTTTTCAACAATTGGTGCTGGGGGAAACTGAATATCTGAGTGGAAAAAAATGAAGTTAGACATTTTCCTCAAATGATATACAAAAATTAACTCAAAATGGGTCAAGTATTCATTACAAAATGCAATCATTCCTTTTGTCAATTTACCAATTTCTCACTGACCCCCATCCCTCTCCCTTTCCTACCTCTAGTAACCACAGTTNGTGGTATCTTCTTTTTTTCTTCCTTTTCTGTTCATTTGTTTGTTTGTTCATTTGTTCCTTCTTTCCCATTTATTTATTAGTTACCATTTATGAGTGAGGACACACTCTTTTTGTGCCTGGCTTGTTTCATGTAACATAATTTTCTCCAATCTCATCCATGCTGCTGCAAATGGCAGAATTCCATTATTTTTTACAGCTAAGTAGTATTCCATTGTGTATATATACCACATTTTCCTTATCCAGTTGTCTGCTGATGGACATTTATGTTGGTTCCAACTCTTGGCTAAGGTGAATAGAGCTATGATGAACATGGGAGTAAGGTGATCTCCTTTCTAAATCAGGCAGGGATCTCGGCAGATGTGGAGCATCTTTCAGGACTTGCATACTTAAAAGGAAGAGGCACGAAAGTGTGAAGTTCTCCCATTTGGAGAAGAAGCTAGATGTAGCTTCTGTTTGACTCGAGTGATTAGGAGCTTGTGCACCCTTGGAATTGCATGGTTTGCAAGCAGCTGCCTTTGGCTTCTCACATCTGCACACCTGCACTTCTGGGAAGGACTGGGGNACTGAATATTAAAAGGATCATACACAATAACCATGTAGAATTTATCCCAAGAATGCAAGGGTGGTTCAACATATGAAGATCACTTAATGTAAGATACACATTAATAGAATGAAGGGAAAGAAAAAAAAAACAAAAATACGTGACCATCTCAATTGATGCAAAGGAAACATTTGAGAAAATTCAACACCTTTTAATGATAAAAACACTCAATAAACTAGAAATAAAAGGAAATTTCTCAACATGACAAAGGTCATATACAAAAGACCTATAGACTGAAATCTTTCCTACTAATATCAAGAACAAAAGCAGGATGCCCACTTTGGCTACTTCTATTCAATATACTAGTTAGTAGTGAATATTTTAGCCACAGGAATTAGATAAGATAAATAAATGAAAGTCATCCAAAGTGGAAAGAAAGAAGTAAATTTATTTTTGTTCACAGATGACATAATATTATACTCATGTGTAGAAAACACTAAAGATTTCACAACAAAATTGTTAGAGCTAATAAATGACTTCAGCAAAGTTGCAGGATACAAAACCAACACACCAATATTATTTGTATTTCTATACACTAGCAACAAACAATCTGACAAGAAAATTAGGAAAACATTTCTATTTTTAGTAGCCTTAAAAGAATAAATACTGAGAAATAAATTTAACCAAGTAAATGAAAGACTTGTATACCAAAACTATAAAACCTTGCTGGAAGAAATTAAGAAAAAAAAAAGTGACATCCCATGTTCATGGATTAAGGCTTAATATTATTAAGATAATAATGCTACTCAAAGCAATCTATGGATTCAATTTCAACAGTGTTTTTTGCAGAAATAGAAAAACCCCTCCTAAAATTCATATGAAATCTTAAAGGACCCCAAATAGCCAAAGCAATCTTGAAAAAAAGAACAGATTTGGAGAACTCACTCTTCCTGATTCAAAACTTACTACAAAGCTACAGTAATATGAACACTGTGCTACTGGCATAAAGACAAATAGTCCAATGGATTTGAATATAGAGATTCCAGAAATAAACCCTCACGTAGATGGTGAATTGATTTTTGACAAGGGTGCCAAGACCATTCAATGGAGAAAAGGACAGTCTTTTCAACAATTGGTGCTGGGGGAAACTGAATATCTTAGTGGAAAAAAATGAAGTTGGACATTTTCCTCAAATGATATACAAAAATTAACTCAAAATGGATCAAGTATTCATTACAAAATGCAATCATTCCTTTTGTCCATTTACCAATTTCTCACTGACCCCCATCCCTCTCCCTTTCCTACCTCTAGTAACCACAGTT
>NW_007729143.1:234722-235610 GCF_000696425.1 Galeopterus variegatus
TGGCTATGGTGAATAGAGCTATGATGAACATGGGAGTAAGGTGATCTCCTTTCTAAATCAGGCAGGAATCTCGGCAGATGTGTAGCATCTTTCAGGACTTGCATACTTAAAAGGAAGAGGCACGAAAGCGTGAAGTTCTCCCATTTGGAGAAGAAGCTAGATGTAGCTTCTGTTTGACTCGAGTGATTAGGAGCTTGTGCACCCTTGGAATTGCATGGTGTGCAAGCAGCTGCCTTTGGCTTCTCACATCTGCACACCTGCACTTCTGGGAAGGACTGGGGTACAATTTGGGGAGGTGTCCTGTATTTTCTGCAATATCCGATTAAGAGAAAGTAGTTGGTTCACACACATGGATGATCTTTCAACACAAACTTCAAATGAATGTCTTCACTCCTGGCAGGGAAGTAGGGCAGAGCCCGACTGCCTCAGCCTGGACTCTCGTGGCCATGTATGTTGGGGCTGGAAGCTGGGATTCCATGGTTAGAAGTGGGGTCTGAGCATCGTCCCTTTGTAGCTGGGAGCTGAGAGCAGCGTGTCTGCCTTTTCATTATTATTATTATTTTTTAATTGACACACATAATTGTTCATATTTTGGGATGATATTTCAACACATGTATACAGGGGGTAATGATCCAATCAGGGTAATTAGTATATTTATCCCCACAAACATTTATCATTTCTTTGTGTTGAGAACATTCAAACTCCTCTCTTCTAGCTATTTGAAAATGTGTTTGCTTTTATGGAATGAAATCATTGACTGGTTTAGTCTGATCTCCAAATCCTTCCCATTTACATACACCTGCCATCGAAGATCAGGAAATGCCAGATTTTCCAAGCACTTTCTCAGGAGCTGCATGAGCAAATGCACATATCTGTTCTCTTTCTCAA
>NW_007729143.1:236383-256831 GCF_000696425.1 Galeopterus variegatus
TTTTCCAAGCACTTTCTCAGGAGCTGCATGAGCAAATGCACATATCTGTTCTCTTTCTCAAGGGTTCTGCAGGGAGAGGCAAAGGAGCACACGGTTAACAAGAACATGCTTGTGTTTCTCCCTCCCACCACACCCTGCAGACACTCCAAGATTTAACACAAGGCAAATAACTGGAATAGGATTTACCTTAATATACAGGGGAGCCGGGAAGAATTAAGACCATGGTAAGAGACGGCATTGCAGCCCAAGTAGAAAATGTCTGACTTGGTGTGTGATGCCCTGGGGATAAAATGAGGCAGGTGATGGGCTGCTCTGGAAGTGGGTGGGGCTTTGGCATTCAGCACTGGGCTCAGCCCTCTCCCCATCCCCATGTCCCCACAGTAGGTGTCTCAGCCTTCCCCAGAACATGCAGGTGGCCCATCCCTGGCCTCACACCCTGTTACGGATAGATTGTGTCCCCACCCCCAATTTATATGCTGAAGCTCCGCCCACCAATGTGATGGTATCTGGAGATGGGATCTTTGGGAGGTGATTAGGTTTAGAAGAGGTCATGACGGTGGGGCTCCCATGATGGGACTAGTAGTGTCTTTGTAAGAATAGGAAGAGACACCAGAGCTCTCTTTCTCTCTCTGTCATGTGAGGATGCAGTGAGAAGGTGGCCGTGTGCAAGCCAGGAAGATGGGTCCCATGGGGAACCAATCTTTCAACGCCTTGATCTTGGACTTCCAGCTTCCAGAACTGTGAGAAACGCATGTCTGTTCTTTGAGCTGCCCAGGTAATTTATTAGGGCAGCCCAAGCTGACTAAGACACACCCCTTCTCAGCACACAGCCTCTGGTGCCAGAGAGACCTGGGCATCAGCTTCCTTGTCCTGTGGTTGGGCACTGCCCCATGACACCCCCACCTGCATTAGAAAGCCCTCCACAGGCCGATTCTGCTCCCTGTGCTATGAGTGGTCCCCATCTTGGTCTCCAAGGTCCCTAGCCACCCAGATGCTCACACAGCCTCCTTCCCTCCCAGTGGCCAGGGGCATGGAGAGCCATGTCAGGCCATCTTCTGCCCTTCTACTATCAGATACACTTTGTATTAAACCCTTGTAAGCCTTTGTCATGAGCTAAATTATGTCCTCCAAAATTCATAAGTTGAAATGCTAACCCCCAGGATCTCAGAATGTGGCTATGTTTGGCAAGGTCTTTAAAGAGGCGATTAAGGTAAAATTGAGGTCATTAGGGTGGGCCCTAACCCAACATGACTGGTGTCCTTATAAGAAGAGGAGATCAGGACACAGATATGCACAGAGGGAAAACCATGTGAGGACACAGGGAGAAGACGGCATCTGTGAGCCAAGGAGAGAGTCCTCAGGGAGACCAATGCTGCCAACACATTGATTTTGGACTTCCAGCCTCAGGACCGTCAGACAATAAATTTCTAAGCCACGGAGGCTGTGGTATTTGTTACGGTGACCTGAGCAGGCTGATACAGTCTGTCACCTTCTGAGCTTTTACCTGCGCTTCTTGTTGGGATATTATTTACTTGGTCTCCTTGGGGCTAACTCTGATTCCTTTCTTGGGATTTTGCTCAGGCATTCTGAAAGGCCCCAGAAACCTTCTCTGCACCCCATGGGCTAGGCTTTCCCTCAGGGTCCTCACTGTACTGTGGATTCCACCAGTGCCCCATTGTCATCTTTTCATTCTGTGTCCTCAGTGTCCAGTATTGTGTCTGGGATATGGGGTAAGCTCAATAAATGTGTGCCAAAGGAGGGAATAAGTAAATCATGGTGGCAAACCAAGGTGACAATCTGAATCATAAATTATCAAAAAAGTGCAATAGTCTCTTTTAGTCAGATGCAGCCACGACATGGGTGCTACCCCGACTGGCCTTTTGGTTTGAATCAGCTCATAAACGAGTTGATGGTCTACTTCACTTCGTGGTCTCACATGACTGTGATGCCAGTCGAAGATAAACAGATCCACCATTAGGGAAGATTCCTTCGAATGGAGGCGAGGAGAGATATGTTCTCTTGTTTTTGATGCCTATCGAAATGTCATACTGACTTTTTTTTATCCCAGAAAGTGGGGATAACATTGCAGCCTCTTGAAGCTGTTATTTATGATTTCCAAAGGATTTGTGGGGTTTTTTTTTTTTTTTTACAGCTTTCACATTATCCTACAAATTTGGGAAGAAAAAAGTTCCCTTGTTTGTGTTTGAGTTTAATATTAAGAAGGCAAAAACAGATTACAAAAGTGAAATACCCCGGATGTAGAAGAAGGACGGGTATGAAGAGAGGCNCCCTCAGGGTCCTCACTGTACTGTGGATTCCACCAGTGCCCCATTGTCATCTTTTCATTCTCTGTCCTCAGTGTCCAGTATTGTGTCTGGGATATGGGGTAAGCTCAATAAATGTGTGCCAAAGGAGGGAATAAGTAAATCATGGTGGTAAACCAAGGTGACAATCTGAATCATAAATTATCAAAAAAGTGCAATAGTCTATTTTAGTCAGATGCAGCCACGACATGGGTGCTACCCCGACTGGCCTTTTGGTTTGAATCAGCTCATAAACGAGTTGATGGTCTACTTCACTTCGTGGTCTCACATGACTGTGATGCCAGTCGAAGATAAACAGATCCACCATTAGGGAAGATTCCTTCGAATGGAGGCGAGGAGAGATATGTTCTCTTGTTTTTGATGCCTATCGAAATGTCATACTGACATTTTTTTACCCAAGAAAGTGGGGATAACATTGCAGCCTCTTGAAGCTGTTATTTATGATTTCCAAAGGATTTGTGGGGTTTTTTTTTTTACAGCTTTCACATTATCCTACAAATTTGGGGAGAAAAAAGATCCCTTGTTTGTGTTTGACTTTAATATTAAGAAGGTAAAAACAGATTACAAAAGTGAAATACCCCGGATGTAGAAGAAGGACGGGTATGAAGAGAGGCTTTCACGTCCTGCTCCCCGTCTCTTGGGTGCAGCTCCTGTCACCCCCAGCACCCCCTGTGCCCTCCTGGTCAGGGAGGGGCCTCTGGTGTCAGGCTTGGCTGGCCAGGCTGGGCGACAGCTCCACGATGAATCCTCAGCACTACAATGTTACAGCTCTCATTTTGCAGATTTAGGTTCCCACTGGAGAATGTACCTAGAAGAAATTTGGAAGAATAAAATCCACATAAAACCGTGTTTACCCAGCCCTGCACTACTCTTGTTATTTCTCATTCTTGGAAGCTGTGTGGGGCTTTTTATAATTAATTGCTTAAGGATTTATATCCTTGTCCTGCTGTCTTGATGTTTACCGTCTGTTTCCCAGGATACTGACAAGGAAATGGAATGAGAAGGCCCTTGACCTGCCCTGTACATGATCTCCCCCCTGTTGTATTTGGCTATGGGATCTGAAGTTCACAGCAAGGGGTCAGGGTGGCCAGTCCAATCTCTTGGCTGCATTATCATGTGAACTTGGGGCACATTCTCTGTCCCTCTCTCTATCAGTGCTGATCCTACTAGATTAGGGCTGATGCGTGGGACGTGCTTTGTCTCTGGGGTCAGGGGGATTGTTCGACATGTTGAAAACAATGGTGCGTTGTTATGGTAGACGAGGGGGGTCTCAGGAGCTAGGACTGCCTCCCCAGTGATGCCTCATCTACTGGTCCTGGTCGCTGGTGTAGAGTGGTGTAGAAGTGTTGGATTACGTGTGATGTTAACATGGAGGCAAGGATGTGCCATGAGTGGAAACAGTCTGCGGAGCCTCCGTAACTTCTCCAGAACTTACCGGCTCCATCTGCAGGATAGAGGGAGGAATGTGCCTGTGGGGATGGTGTGGCTTGCACCCAGCCAGGTGTGCCTGGTGCCAGGTCTGGATCCTGCAGGTGGTTGGTGCCAGTCAAGGATCATCTTCCGTCATCCTTCATGCATCACTGTCTTCCAGTCTGGAATCCTCCTTCTGCACTGTGGGGAGACCACCAACTGTGGGGTGCCATGGTCCTGAGTTTGGATGTGGGGTCTTCCTTTTCATGAGTGTTTTTGGGCAAATTATCTCACCTCTAAGCCTCAGTTTCTTAACTGAGGCAAAAGTATTCACCATATTGTGTTGTTTTGAGGATGGAAAAATACGATGAAGCACATATAATATACATATAACATAAATATAAACATAATAGAATGCTTCCCAAATAGTCCTCAAAACAAGACTGCCTGAAACATATTGATATTTTTCTTTTTGACTTCTAGAACTGTCATATGCCAAGTATTCTTGGGATTAGAATTCTATCTTCCTGAAAATGAAGTCATGGGTCAAATGGTTGGCAAAGAAACACAAATTTTATCTTGTTTTTATTCTTTTACTCTTTTCTCACAAAATAAGAAATTGTCAACCCTGACTTAAATTAGTGTTAAAGTATATGCAACAGCGCTTATTTATTCCAGAGCTTTAAAACTATGCATAGTGAAAAATGTCCTGGGCCAGGAGTCAGCATCCTTTTTCTGAAAAGGACCAGGTGGTATATATTTTAAGCTTTGCAGGCCATCCTGTCCCTGTTGCAGCTACTCAACTCTGGTGTTTTAGTGCAAAAGCAGCCATAAACAATACAGAAATGGTGAGTGTGGTTACGTATCACTGAAACTTTACTTACAAAAATAGATGAAGGACCAGGTTAGGTCTGTGAGCTGTCGTTTGTCAACTCCTGTCCTAGAATATATGGTTCATCTTCTTTCTAGATGTGTGATGCTGGCTGGTCACATTCTGCTTTGTATCTTTTGTTCCCAATTTCCAAAGAAGCGCCAGCCGGAAGATGCTAAAACAATATGTGTAATGTACCCAGCACAATGGCAAACATAAACTAGTGGAGCTCACTGTGGTTGTTATTACCTTGGGAACCACAACCCATGCTTCCATTAATGCTTCATGTAATTCTGGAGTGGCAAAGGCATTTTTTATGTTATGAAGGCATTTTTATCCATTTCTAGTGTCTGGGGCACTGTGTTGAGAAAGACAAGCACTGAGCCTATCTTGGCTCAGACACTGACTGTCCATTCCTAGATTAAGCGGTGTTTCTTTTTTCCTTGTTGTATCCCTGTATTTCAGTTATTGTCTCTGGCTTCTGCAGCCCACCTTTTCTTTCTTTTTATCTCATAGCATCCCTTCCCTTCACTCACATGGGAAGTGGGTTCTGTTTATGATGCTGAGGTGAGAGAAGATGTTGGCATGGCTATTTCTTTGGCGTTTGTATGGTTTAAATTCTAATTTTAATCCGATGATTAAGCAAAATGTACATTTTAATGGATTAGTATTTTCTTAAGAAATAGGAATAAAAATGTTTCTACCTGTATGTTTGTATGAGTGAGATGTTGTCAAACTTATTTAAGGAAAAACCCTTTTTCATTTCCTAAAATTTATTTTTTCTTTTCTTGTCCCCAAACTGTCACACAAGCTGACTAATTTCTGCCTTTCCCCATGGGATGTGGATGATGAAACTGCAGGCTGCCTGCCCACCTGGGGTGGACACCATTGGCAGAGCAAGGTGGGTTGGGCCTGTCTCACAGTGGCCTCATGTGCAGGCGAGTGTTCTGGACAGATTACTTTCCTGTGTTTGTAAAGTTGCAGGTGTACACAAGACGATTTCTGATATCAGCTGAGGGGCCCTAAGGCCACCCTCAGGTTTGATCATTTGCAAGGAGAGCTAACAGAACTCACTGAAAGCTTTTACTCATGGTTGTGGTTTATTTCAGTGAAAGGATACAGATTAAAACAAGCCAAGGGGAGAGATGCTGAGGGCAGAGTTGACAAGATTCCCAACACAGAGCTTCCAGTATCCTTTTAGTGGAGGCAGGGATGGTGTTAACTCCTGCTAGTAATGATGGGTAGCAATACTTGTGGGGTACTAACAACCAAGCTCACTGGAGCCTTTGTTGTCCAGAGCTTTTATTGGTGTTGAATCACATAGACATGGTTGACTGCCCATGTTGCTGGCCTTCAGTTTCCAGCCCTTCCAGAGCAAGAGTGGATACCTTATGGCCCAAAGCCCTCGTCATAAGTCACATTGTTAAACTGTCCAGTGGTCAAAGTCCCCAAGCTCATGTGAGCTTCCTGGTTGAAAATTGACCTTGAGGATAGGTCAATAGAAACTTCTGAAGCTGGAATGCAAAAAGAAAATTAAGGATAATAATAATAATTATACAGGATACAATATTCAAAAATTGTGGCATAAAAAAATTATAAAATACACATAATTAGAATACCAGAAAGAGAAGAAAAAGACCATGGAGTCAGAGAAAATCTTTGAAAAAATAATAGTCAAGAGCTTTCTAAAATTCATGGTAGACAAGAAACCCAGATGAGAAGTTAGACATAGTATATTTATATGTATAATTATAGAAAATCAAAAACAAAGAGAAAAGTTTTAAAGAAGCCAGGGAAAGAATGCCCCTTATCTATAAAAGAAAAAAAAAAGAATTACAGCAGGTTTATCATGGGAAATCATGTAAGCAAGAAGAAAGTGGAGTAAATTCTTCAAAGTGTTAAAAGGAAAGAAGACTTCTACCTAGAATTTTATAGTCAGTGAAATTATAGCCAGCTATTTCTCAAAAGCTAATCGGAAATAAAGATTTTCTCAGACAAATAAAAAATAAGAGAATTAATTGCAAGTTTATCTGCCTCAAAGGAAATTTTAAAATGAATTCTTCAGGCAGAAGGAAACACAATAGTTCAGAAACTTAAACCTGCATAAAGAAAAAAGAACTTCAGAAAAGAAATAAATCATGGTAAAAGATATTTTAATTTTCTTATTCTTAATTGATCTAAAAGATAACTTTTTTCCACCAAAGTAATAATAGTAATAGTGTTAGAAGTTTATAGCATACAAATAGGTAAAATGAATAACAGCAACGTCACAAGGGACAGGAAGGAAATATTGGAAATATTCTGCTTAATATTCCTGCATTACTCATGAAGTAATAAAGTGTTGTTGAAGATGAATTTGGATTATTTAAAAATGTATATTGTTAACCCTTGGGCAACTGCTAAAAAAGTTTTTAAAAAGTATAAACGATATGCCTAGAGAAGAGATAAAATGGAATCAAATAAAATGCTCAGTTAAAATGAGAGTGCAGAAAAGAGGAAAAAAAGAGAAACAAAGAACAAATGCAACTAAGACAAATTGGTTAAAAAGATGGTAGATTTTTTATTAATAAACAACTTAAAGATGAATGGTCTAAATGCATCAATTAATAGCCAGAGATTGTCAGAGTAGATTAAGGAAAAAAAAAAAAAAAAAGACCCAACCATATGCTGTCTACAAGAAACCCATTTTAAATATAAGGATTCAGGTAGGTTAAAAGTAAAGCAATGGAGAAAGTTTTACCATGCTAATTCTAATTAAAAGGAAGTTGAAATAGCTGTATCAATTTCATGCAAAGCAGACATTAGAACAAGGATGATTTATCAGGTATAAAGAGGTACATAACATAGTGATAAAAAGGATAATTCTTCAAGAAGATGTAATCTCAAACATGTATGTACCTAACAGCAGAGCATCAAAATACATGAGGCAAAAGTGGATAGAACTGAAATAAGAAGTAGGCAAATCTACTATATTTTGAGACTCCCCCTCTATCAGTAATGAATAAATTAGGTAAGCAGAAAATCAGTAAGGATACATATTACCTGTCTTCACTATCAATCAACCTGATCTAATTGGTACTTACAGAACACTTTATCCAACAACAGCAGAATACATATTCTTCTCAAGTACACATGGAACATTTACCAAAATAGGCCATATTCTCAGTCAAAAAACAACAGCTCTTAAATTGAAAGGAAAAGACATTATATAAAATACATTCCCAAGACACAGTGGAATTAAACAGGAAATCAATAATAATAATAATAATAAAAGCTAGAAAATACCCAAATATGTGACAGCTAAACAACACATTTCTAAAAACAGTTCATGGGTCAGAGAATTCTTAAATAAATTTTTTAAAAGTTGAACTAAATAAAAATTAAAACACAACTTATAATTTGTGGGATGCAGCTAAAGCAGCACTTAGAGGGCAATTTATAACATTGGATACATATATCAGAAAAGAAGAAAGATCTAAAAATCAATAAGCCAATAATATTCAATCTCAGGAAACTAGAGAAAGAAGAACAATTAAGTGTAAAGCAATCAGAAGAAAAGAAACAATTTAAAAAAAACAGTGGAAATCAATAAATAGGAAAAATTGGAAACAATGGAGAAAACTAGTAAAACAAAAGTCTGGTTATTTGAAAAGTTCAATGAAATTGGTAAACCTCTAGTCAGTTTAAACTGTAAAAAAAGGTACAGATAGTCTCTGACTTACAATAGTTCTACTTATAATTTTTCAACTTTACGATGGATTTATGGTGTATTAAATGCTTCAACTTGTGTTATTCTTGACTAATGATGGGTTTATTGGGACATAACCCCATTGTAAGTTGTGAAGCATCTGTACACAAACTACCAATCTCAGGAATGAAAGAGAGGTTATGACTACTGATCCTCAGACATTAAAAGAATAATAAACGAATAATGCAAACAAATTTATGCCCATCTACTTTATAACTGAAATGAAATATACCAGTCCTTTGAAAGACAAAAATTACAAAAACTCAGTCAAGGAGAAAGAGAAAACCTGACTGTTCCTATACCTATTAAAGACATTGAATTGTTAGCTAAAACTTTCCAAACAATTTGTCGGTAAAACCATCTGGCAAATTTTTTCAAATATTTAAAGACATAATACAAATCCTAAATGATATTATCCAGAAATACAAAATAAAAGAATACTTCCCTACTCATTTTATGAGAACAACATTACCTTAATTACCAAAATCAGATAATGATATTATAAGAAACCTACAAATATTTCTCATTAGCACAGATTAAAAAAAAAAAACCTTAAGAAAATATTAGCAAATTAAATCCTGCAATAAAATGGATAATATATTAGATTAACTGGAGTTCTTTTCAGGAATACAAAGCTGGTTTCACATTCATAAGTCAATAAATATAATGTATTATATTAACAAACTAAATTAGAAACCACAAGATTATATTACATACAGAAAAAGCATTTTACAAAATTCAATAGCCATTAATGATAAAAACTCTTAAAAGTCTAGAAGTAAAAAGGAAATCTCTTAATCTAATAAAGAGTACATATAAATTTTTAAAGAAAAATTTCCAAAAAATTATATACAATTACCACTAATATTGTCTTCATAGACAAGAAAAAGAACTGAAAGATGTACTGATTGGAAAGACAGAAATTAAATTGTTGTATTTGAAGATAATATGTTTTTATATGCAGAAAGCATCTATCAAAAAATCCTGAAATTAATAAGCAAGTTTAGCAAGACTGCAGGAACAAGGTCGATATACAAAATTTATATATCTTAATGAACAATTGGAATAAGAAATTTTTAAAAAGTTACAATTTACAATACAACCATTGTATATGAAGTACTTATGTGTAAATCTAACAAAATATGTTTAGGAGCTCTGTGGAAATAACTAAAAAACACTGGAGGAAGAAATCACAAAAAATAAATAAATGGAAAGATATTCTATATTCATAGATTGGAAGAATTAATATTAAAACTTTTCTTTTTCTAATTTTATCTATAGTTTCAATGCAATCCCAACTAAAATTTCAGCAATCTTTTTTTTTTTTTTAAACAAAACAAACTGATAAACTTATTCTAAAATTTACACGAAAATGCACAGGTACTAATATAGCCAGCACAATTCTGAAAAAGAACAACAAAGTATTTTAAGATACTATAAAGCTACATTAATCAAGACAGCAGGGTATTGGTAAAAGAATAAACACATAGATCAATGGAACTGAATAGAGAGCCAAAGAATAAGCCTAGACAAATATAGTCAACTGATTTTTTTTAAAAAGAAAGATGCAAAGTCAATTTAATGGAGAAAAGAGAGTCTTTTCAACAAATAGTGTTGCTCCAATTAGATGTTCACATGCAAAAAATTGAACCCCAATGCAGACCTCACTTTATACAAAAATTAACTCAAAGTGAATCATAAACCTAAATATAAAATGTAAAACTATAAAACTTCTATTAACAGGGGATAGAATTTGAGTGTCCTTGGGTTTGGTGATACATTTTTAGTCATAACATCAAAAGCATACTCCCTGAAAGAAAAAATAAATGACAAATTGGACTACATTAACATTTAATATGTACCTTTTCCTTTGTTGGAGATACTGTGAAGAGAATATCAGACTGGGAGAAAACATTTGCAAATCACAAATCTAAGGAACTTTTACCCAGAACACACAAATAATTCTTAAAATTCAACAACACAGAAACAAGAAACTCAAAAAATAGGCAAAGGATCTGATCAGATACCTCACCAAAGAAGATACGCAGATTGCAAATAAGCATAGGAAATGATTTTCAACATTATTTTTCATTAGGTAAATGCAAATGAAAACAACACGAGATGCTAATAAACACCTATTAGAATGGCTAAAAACCAAAAACAAACAAAAAACAGTGCAAATGCCATATGCTGGTGAGGACGTAGAGCTCTCTCGTTGTTGATTAGAATGCAAAATGGCACAGTTACTTTGGGACACAGTTTGGTGCTTTAATTCAAAGTCAAACAGTCTTAGATATGATCCAGCAATTGTGCTCCTAAATATTTACACAACTGATTTGAAAACATATATATTTACAAAGCTTGCATGCAAATGTTTATAGACACTTTATTCATAATTGTCCCAAATTGGAAGTTATAGAGATGCTGTTCAGTAGGTGAATGAATAAACAAATCGATTCATTCTTACTGTGGAATACTATTCAGTGATCAAAACGAATGAGCTATTAATCCATGCCACAACATAGTTGTATCTTAAATGCATATTGCTAAGTGAAAGAAGCCAGTTGGAGGAGGCTATATACTGTATGATTCCAACTATAAGACATTTTGGAAAAGTCAAAGCTATAGAGATGAAAAACAAATCAGCAGTTGCCAGAAGTTAGGTGAAGAAAAAGGGATTTCTTAGAATTGTGAAACTATTCTGTACAGTACTGTAGGGGTAGATACATGACGATATTCATTTTTCAAAGCCTATAAAACAATTACAGCACAGATAATGAATCTAATGCATGCAAATTAAAAAAAAATCAATTTGGAGAGTGGGGGACCCCAGGACAGAGTGCAGACTGATGAAAAAATCTTAGTGTATTATGAATGGTATGTATTATAACATAACCTCGCCAAAGGGGGTAAAAAAGACATGCAAATTACTTAAGTAAATTCAAAAAATGGACTTAGATTTTAGTTTGTAATGCCATTCTCCAATTAAACAAGCCACAGGTCCCTGGAGAAATGGCTGATTCTAGGGCTGGTGCAGAAAATGCACAAGATGAACCTGGTGCACCTTGTAGTGCTGAAAAGTAAGGACATCCCCCAAATCAAAGCAAAACAAAACAGTGTTTTCAGAGGGATACAAGAGCAGCTGAAATGGCCAAATTGGAACAATTTGAGTTATATAAGTAGTGTAGTATTAGATTATAACTCCCCAAATAAAGTAAATACCCACAAATCCATACTGACACAAATAAATAATTGAGTAATAAATAAATAGGAGATGAAGGTTAACACTCTATTGCTTAAGTATGGGTGACACTGAATGGCTTATTTTTGTAGAATACAGGATGGAAAGAGGAGGAAGAGAGTAAATTTATGGTAGGGAACTTGAAACACTCCCTTGCCCAGGTAATCAATGTTAACATCATCAGTGATAAGTCATGTTAATAGCATGCACTCTTAATTTGGTGTGTTGAGATTGATATTTTATCTCTTCCTAAGAACTCATTATCTCAGTATAATCATGAAAAAAAAATCACACAAACCCAAGTTTAGGGATACTCTACAAAATACCTGACCAGTACTCTTCAAAACTGTCAAAGTAATCAAATAAGGAATGTCTAAGAAAGTATCACAGGTAAGAGGAGCCTAAGGAGATTGACTAAGTGTCATGTGGTATCCTGGAACAAATAAAGGACATTAGGAAAAAACTCATGAAATCTAAATAAATTGTGGATTGAGTTAACAGTAATGTGTCAACATATAATTATCTTATAATTGTCTCCTTACCTGGCATGGGTCTGGCTGCCAGCTCCCTTTCAAAAACAAACCACTCAAAAATCAAATATTGGTGAGAATAGAAGTCAAGAATACTGGTGAACTGAAGAGAGATGTTAGACTAACTCATCTCTCTTGTAAACCTGAAGGAGACTGGTGTGAAATCCCTCACCAAATAAGGTGGGACTTAAAGTATTTCAGAGACATAAGCCTTTAAGACACAGTAAAAGTGTTATTATGAGTAAATAGGCAGCTACTACATAATGATAAAAGAAATATTTTTTTCATGAAGCAAAAGTGACATGATTTCAAGAAGAATTTGACAAACAAAATTATAATGAAATATTTTAACATATCTTTCACATAAATTGATAGATTAATCAAAGTTTAGAAGATCTGAATAATAAACTTAACAAACTTGAAGTAAAATAGAGCCCTGCCCAACAACTCAACTAGAGAATTAATATAAAAAATGTAAATATATGGAACATTTACAAATTTAGCCATAATCTTGCCAACAAAATGAATTTCAATAAATAACAGTAAAATAACAGAGCCTATTGAAAATGAGAAATCAATATTTTAAAAGATGTCCATTCCAATCCAGGTGTAGATTTAAAAGAAACAATACACTATGATCAAGTGGGATTCACCCCAGGGATGCAAGGATGGTTCAATATACAAAAGTCAATAAATGTGATACATCACATCAACAAAATCAAAGACAAAGACCATATGATTTTCTCAATAGATGTTGAAAAAGCATTTGACAAAATTCAACATCCTTTCATGATAAAGACTCTCAACAAATTAGGTATAGAAGGAAAATATCTCAACACTATAAAAGCCATTTATGACAAGCCCAAAGCCTGTATCATTCTGAATGGGGAAAAACTGAGGGCCTTTCCCTTAAGAACAGGAATAAGACAAGGATTCCAAGTCTCACCACCTCTATTTAACATAGCACTGGAGGTACTTGCCAGAGCAATCAGGCAAGAGAAAGAAATAAAGGGAATCCAGATTGGAAAAGATGATGTCAAACTTTCCCTATTTGCAGATGACATGATACTATATATAGAAAAACTTAAAGATTCTATAAAAAACTCCTAGAGCTGGTTAATAACTTCAGTAACATTGCAGGATACAAAATAAATGTCCCCAAATCAGTTGCATTTATATACTCAAATAGTGAACTAACAGAAAGAGAAATAAAGTAAGCCCATTTACAATTGTCATGAAAAAAATAAAATACCTAGGGATCGATTTAACTGAGGAGGTGAAAGACCTCTACAATTAGAACTACAAACCACTTCTGAAAGAAATTAAAGAAGACACAAAAAGATGGAAATATATTCCATGCTCTTGGATTGGAAGAATTAACATTGTGAGAATGTCTATACTACCCCAAAGCAATCTACAGATTCAAGCAATCCCCATCAAAATACCAATGACATTCTTCACAGAAATGGAAAAAACAATCTTACCCTTCATATGGAACAACAAAAGACCCGAATAGCCAAAGCAATCTTGAGCAAAAAATAAAAAAACTAAAGGTGGAGGCATAACACTACCTGACTTCAAATTATACTACAAAGCTATTGTAACCAAAACAGCATGGTACTGGTATAAAAATAGACATTCAGACCAGTGGAGCCCCCCCCCCCCCCCAGATATCACCCTTCAGGCTTATAGCCATCTAATATTGGACAAAGGCAACAAAAATCTACATTGGGGAAAAGACTCCCTCTTCAACAATTGGTGCTGGGTAAACTGGATATCCATATGCAGAATAATGAAACTAGATATGCATCTCTCACCATACACTAAAATCAACTCAAAATGGATTAAAGACTTAAGTATAAGACCTGAAACTGTGACATTACTAAGGGAAAATATGGGTGAAACACTTCAGCAACTAGGTTTGGGCACAGACTTTATGAACATGAGCCTGAAAGCCCAAACGGTAAAAGAAAAAAATAAACAAATGGGACTATATCAAACTAAAAAGCTTCTGCACAGCAAAGGAAACAATCAATAGAGCGAAATGACAATCTACAGAGTGGGAGAAAATTTTTGCTATCTATGCATCTGACAAGGGATTAATATCCATAATATACAAGGAACTCAAGCAATTTATACAGTAAAAAACCCAAATAACCCAATTAAAAAACGGGCAAAGGAGCTGAATAGACATTTTTCAAAGGAAGATATACAAATGGCTAGAAGGTACATGAAAAAATGCTCAACATCACTAGTCATCAGGGAAATGCAAATTAAAACTACATTTAAATGCCACCTCACCCCAGTTAGACTGGCTATAATAAAAAAGACGGTAAACAACAAATGCTGGTGAGGGTGTGGAGAGAAAGGAACACTCCTACACTGTTGGTGGGACTATAAATAAGTACAACCACTACAGAAAACAGTATGGAGGTTTGTCAAACAACTACAGATAGATCTTCCATACAATCCACTAATCCAACTTCTGGGTATATACCCAGAGGAATGGAAATTATCATGTCGAAGGGATACTTGCACTCCCATGTTCATTGCAGCTCTGTTTACAATAAGCCAAGACATGAAACTAACCTAAATGTCCATCAATGGATGATTGGATAGGGAAACTGTGGTACATATACACCATGGAATACATTATGGAATATTACTCTACCATAAAAAAGAATGAAATACTTCCATTTGCAACAACATGGGTGAGCCTGGAGAAACTTATGTTGAGTGAAATGAGCAAAGTACAGAGGGATAAATGCTGCATGTGCTCACTCATATGTGGGAGCTAAGAGAGAAATAAGGAAGGAAAGAAAGACCACAATAGTGTGTTGGACTTGCAGAGGGAGAGAACATTTCTTGGGCTACAAAGTGGAGTAGGGGGCAAAGCGGGAGGGGGAGGGAGGTTGGGGATAATTGGGTGGGGGACACGGGGTACAAATGCAATTTGTGGTAATGAGTATACTGCCAGTATGGATCTGGTCCTCACATCATGGGCATGAGGGGTGACAATCAACTTTGTATCTCATGAATATGCATAACCAAAACAAACAAATAAACTAAAAACCTCCTCCACATTTCTAAAAAATTCATGGGTCAAAGAAGAAATCATTTTGGAATTTTTCAAATACTTAAAACTGAATAATAATAAAATCCTACATGTTATAACTGGTAGAATGCAACTAAACCAGTATTTAAAAGTTAATTTATATTCTTAAATAATTATGTTAGGAAGACCAAAAATTTATAAGTTCAATAAGTTAGAAATAAAACAAGAGAATAAGTTCCCACAAAAACAAGTAGAAGAAAGGAAATATATATAGGTGGAACTATGAATGAAACAGAAAATAAATCACAGAGAAGCCAACAAAATCAGAGATGATTATTAAAGAACAGTAGAATAGAAAACTCCTTGACAGTGTTGATAAAGAAAATAAGAAGGTAGAAATAATATCAGGAAGAACAGTGGGTATGACTGTAGATAAAATAAGGAATTAAAAATTCTATCAGAGAATGCTATGAATCATTTTATGTGAATAAGCCAAAAATCTTACAGAAAATCAAAAATTTCTTAGAAAAAATATAACTTAGGGCCGGCTCCGTGGTGCACTCGGGAGAGTGTGGCGCTGGGAGCACAGCGACGCTCCCGCCGCGGGTTCGGATCCTGTATGGGGATGACCAGTGTGCTCACAGCGCTCACTGGCTGAGCGCGGTGCGGCCGGTCTCAAAAAGGACAAAAAAAAAAAAAAAAAAAAAAGAAAAAAAGAAAAAAAAAAAAAAACTTAGCTGGAAAAGACTCAAGAAAAAAATTAGTTTAAGATATCAGGCCAAGACTGTTGTAGATATGACTTCTATCAAATATTCAAAGAAAAGTTAACACATCTTTATAAACTGTCTCAGACTACAGAATAGAAAGAAAAATTGTCAAAATCATTTATGATGGTTAGAATAACCTGGATACACAATTAGACAAAGACACCATGAAAAGAATTATAGATATGACTCATTCACTCATTCATTCATACATTTCACCAAGTATATTTTTGTGCCTACCCTGCAGCGCTAGCCCTGTCCTGATGTTTAGGATACACCAAGGAACAGAGTGGATGGAGAACCCTATGCACATGGAGCTCCCTTTGCAGGAGGGAGAAACAAAATAAAGAATTAATATAAGTGAATAGGCCTCGTGGTGTATTGGGTGTTTAATACAATGAACAAAATAGCAGATGTGTAGGCTGCACGAGTCTAGTGATCAGATGTACACCATGAGGACTCAAGATAATAAAATTATATTGTATTAGGAATTGTTTAATAAATAGATTTTAGGGGCCGGCCCGGTGGTGCACTGCTACAGTGCGCCGCTTGGGAAGCACGGCAGCGCTCCCACCGAGGGTTTGGATCCCACATACAGACCGGCTGCTCACTGGCTGAGCGAGGTGCGGGGAGCAACACCGAGGGTTGTGATCCCGTTGCCCGTCCCGGTCCGGTACAGGCGCGACACTGAGGGTTGCGATCCGTTGCCGGTCACGAAAAAAGACAAAAAGGAAAAAAAAAAAAAAAAAATAGATTTTAGCTGCTCTCGTCACAATAAAAGTAACTATATCAGATGACAGATATGTTAATCTGCTTCACTTAGTAACAACTGTAGTATCTCTATGTATCTGTGTATCTATATGTATCTCATAGCATCATGTTACAAACCTCGATTATACACCATGAAATCTATTTGAAAAACAAAATTGATTCTCTTTCCTTTAAAAAAAAATGTAGCAGGTCAGAGGGGTGTTACAGATGCTGTAGGTAGGCTGGTCAGGGTAAGTTTTGTTGAAAGAGGGAAGGGATAAGCCATGCACGTATGTGGAGGAAGGGCACCCAGCCAGAGGAACCACCACTGCAGAGATTCTTGGGTTGGATCCCACCTGCATAGACTAGGAAGATGCAGAAGGAGCCCCTGGTGTCCGCAGCAGAGGAGAGGGGGCAAGTGCAGAAGATGATCCCACGGGGACTGCTCAGCTTGGGAAGGACTTAGGCTCGTGCTCCCCCTGAAATGACTTGTCCTTTCCTAGGTCTGGGCCAGGGCTTGACATGCTCTGACTTTTATTTGGTAAGGCTGATTTGTTGAGAATTGACTGCAGGAGACAAAGGTGTTAATAGGAAACCAATTAGGAGGTTCTTAGAATAATACAGGTAATTCAGGGCGTTTGCTTGGAGAAGGTGGTGGTGCGGAGGATGCTGGGAAATGGTTGGATTCTGGGTCTGTTTTTGACTTAGAGCCTGTGGGATGTACTGATGTGGACTGAGAGAAAGAGAGGACTCAGGATGTCTCCAAGTTTCTTGGACTGAGCAATCAGAAATTGTCATCAGAAACAGAAACAAGAAAGGCTGTTGGTGGAGTGGTCAGTGGGGCACAGGATGGGGAGTCTCAGTGTTGGCACATTGAGCGTGAATCTCCAAGGAATCCTAGTGAGGACGTCATTTGGCTGCTGGGTAGACATGTGGAATTCAGGAGAGGGTGGGCTGGAGTTACACACTGGTGCCATTCACTTGTGCACCGCCTTGAAAGTTTAGTCTTGATGAGATTATCAGGGACCGAGCGNGAGTGGTCAGTGGGGCACAGGATGGGGAGTCTCAGTGTTGGCACATTGAGCGTGAATCTCCGAGGAATCCTAGTGAGGACGTCGTTTGGCTGCTGGGTAGACATGTGGAATTCAGGAGAGGGTGGGCTGGAGTTACACACTGGGAGCCATTCACTTGTGCACCGCCTTGAAAGTTTAGTCTTGATGAGATTATCAGGGACCGAGCGTAGTAGACAGAGTGCAGGAGAACTCCAGGCGGGTCCCTGGCACTGTAACATCAAGAGACCACGAGGAAGAGAGGAAGTGGCAGGAGAGTGGAGAAGAACTGATCTGCAAAACAGGAGGAGAGCCAGGAATTGTGGAGTCCTGGGAACAGAATGAAAAAGTGTATCCAGGAGGGAGTGGTCAGATGAGTCAAAGATCCTGATAGGTGCAGTGACATGAAGACAGAAATTTGATGTTGGGATTGGCAGCATGGAGGGACTGATGACTCTGACTAGCACAGCATCCATGAACATAACAAACATAAGCAGATTGAGCCAGGAATATCCAGCGAGCCCCACTGTGGCTCTGTGGGGTTGATCCTAGGAAAGCCAGGGTGAGAAGAGGAAAGGCACCTATTCTGCCATCCACCTCTGCCTCCTTCATGAAACACTCAAACATCCAACAAGCCGGAAGATCCTTGATCCAGAGAGACAGTGTGTCTGGTCTGCTTTACCAGCCCATATCCCTGCAGAGACCTTTCATAACCCCCTGTTGTCTACCAATAACGCCCGGGCTCTTTGCACGTGGCACAGGCTCCCCATTCTCTGTCCTCATCAGTTAAGTGAGACAGCCATCTATCTCACTGCTTCTAGACAGTGGGCTCGAGCAGAAGTGATGTACTTCACTTCAGCCTTCACTCATTTAAGAACTGGTGCAAGACCCTGCACCTCCCCACCCCTTCCACAGGGGACTGGATGCACATGTTGGGTGGGGTGCTGCAAGAGTAAAGCCATCTGATCACCAGATTGCCACAGCCCTGGAAAATGGCCAGACATATCTGGATCTACACTGGTGAGAAATAGATCTTTTTTACTAAGCCACTGAGACTCCAGGGTGGACATGCTGACCAATGCAATGGTGATCTATCTAAATATATCATGATGCCGTCCATATCTGCCTCTACCTGCTTGTCTGCAGACCATTCTTGCACCCCCAGGGGTGAGCCGGGGCTCCCTTATAGCCTCTGGATGCACAGGTGAGGAAGGGCTCTGCTGGCCTCCGCTGGCTCACCGCCTGCAGCTCTGTCCATTTCTCTGCCACCACTGGGAGAGATGGTTGCCTCTCCTAAATTAATCAGAGTGAATATCTGTGTCCTAAAGACTTTTAATATATTGTAAAATAAATTTATTTTATCCTAATGAGACTATGAACTTATGAATACCACTGATATATTTTTATCTCTCCAATAAGTAGTTCTTGGGTTGGTATATAGCACATATTTAGCACATTTATTTTATAAATGTCTGGAAGTTTCCATCCTGAAGTTGAGTGTGTGTGTGTGTGTGTGTGTGTGTGTGTGTGTGTGTGTGTGTGTGTGTGTGTGTGTGGTGGTGGTGGTGGTGGTGGTGGTTCCATGTTTCTGTCTCTCTGTTGTGGCAAGTAATCCTTTTTATTCCTTCACTAATCCTTACCTATAGAAGTTAGTTTTACTGAGTTTCAATCCATTTTTTCTCCTTTTATTCTCTTATTACTACTGCTTCAGTCTGTTTCAAAGCATATCTATTCTATATCCACCAAGTGGAAAGGACAGATATCAATGGCTTGAACTTACAAATGGTAAAACTGAGGCTCAGAGGTTTTAAAAGGCACTGGATAAGAGCATTGTTAGAGTGGGAATATCCCAGGTAATAGTTCCACACTGGAGTTTTGTTGTCAAATACTTCATCTGAGTATGCTGTGTCTGAATTTACAGGCTATTAAAGATTTTCATGTTAATATTTATGTGTCCGTTCATAGGTTACGTTTCTACCCTTTTATAATTGATATATTAGATTTAATAACTTTTATATATTCTTTATTAAAAATGTAAATGAAATCATAGATGCTGTAAGTTCTCATGAACATTCAAAATGATCAGCAATCATATTCAGTTCATGTCTCTTTCCAAAAGCAAGCGGATCTCTCTGGAGGTTTCCAGGAAACCATATTTATGTTTTATTGACTTATGCATATCACATTTTCAATATAAAGTTTAATAAAATAAATAAATGAGTTTTTAAATTTCTTATTCCAAATTAATATATTTAGGACATTTAAAAAATACTGATGTTCAAAAAGAAGAAAAGAAAAAATCACTCATAAGCCNAAAAAGGACAAAAAAAAAAAAAAAAAAGAAAGAAAGAAAGAAAGAAAAAATATAACTTAGCTGGAATAGACTCAAGAAAAAAATTAGTTTAAGATATCAGGCCAAGACTGTTGTAGATATGACTTCTATCAAATATTCAAAGAAAAGTTAACACATCTTTATAAACTGTCTCAGACTACAGAATAGAAAGAAAAATTGTCAAAATCATTTATGATGGTTAGAATAACCTGGATACACAATTAGACAAAGACACCATGAAAAGAATTATAGATATGACTCATTCACTCATTCATTCATACATTTCACCAAGTATATTTTTGTGCCTACCCTGCAGCGCTAGCCCTGTCCTGATGTTTAGGATACACCAAGGAACAGAGTGGATGGAGAACCCT
>NW_007729144.1:0-331 GCF_000696425.1 Galeopterus variegatus
GGGGAGGAAAAATAGGATGAAGATGACTCAAAGAGGGGAAGAGAAGAGGAGGAAAAAAGTTTTTAGTTCAAAGAGATTATGCCCTGGAAGTATCCTCTAGTTTTTAAATATGCATGGCACTGTCAAAATATCACTATTATAAGTAAAGTTAACAATAATGCAGAGAGGAAGAACTGGAACAACACACATTCTCAGTAATGAAAAAGAACAGACAAAAAGAAAAAAAAAAAACTTCGGATGCCCACTGGGCAGTTCTGGGCCCAAGAGAAAACGGGCAACTTGAGGACCACTTTGTCATGACTGAGTGACCCACCAGGCAGCACAATGTGAC
>NW_007729144.1:4253-9274 GCF_000696425.1 Galeopterus variegatus
GAGAAGGCCACAGTGGCCCTGTGAAAGAGCCATTCCATAGTGAAGCTCATTCATGGCAGGTTCCCCAGGGAGAGGAAGACAAGATGGGAGAGGAGCTGGGGGAGCCATGGGGAAAAGCACTGGGTAGAGGGAAAAGAGGGCAGCGTGGACTTTGTGACCCAGTGCCCTAGACCGCCAGACACTTGAGTGGCCTTGGGTTTACACAGAACAGTGCACTAGACCGCCAGAACTTGGGTTTACGTAGGTCTCTGAGATCCTCTGATCCAGGNTGGAATCTACATGGTTGGCAAGAAATAAATCAAGAAATTAATCAAGGGCTTCTAGTTCTGAGTAAGGCGATAATTGAATTTATTGTTTAAACTGAGACACTTTTGAGAACAAAAGAAAGTACTACTAAAAACTACACTAGAGGGGCGGCCCGGTGGCGCAATGCGATAGTGCGCTGCTTGGGAAGTGCGGCGGCGCTCCCGCCGAGGGTTCGGATCCCACATACAGACCGGTTCCCGCTCACTGGCTGAGCGAGGCGCGGGAGCAACACCGAGGGTTGCGATCCCGTTGCCGGTCCTGGTCCAGTACGGGGGCGACAGTGAGGGTTGCCATCCATTGCCGGACACAGAAAAAGACAAAAAAAAAAAAAAAAAACTACACTAGAACAGCAGATGTAAACTAGGACAGTCCTGGGCAAGATGAGATGGACGGTCACTCTACTTCTGAGTTCTCTAGGCTATTTAACATAGATGGCATAGCCTAATGAGGGGCAGAGACAGGACAATATCCTTCTTACTTCCAAAGGTTAGAGAAAAAGGAGTCACCATGACCTGCCATAGTTCTCGTCTACACACAGGTATAACATTCTAGGATCTTTCCTAGGATGAGGGAGTTATTGCTCTATCTAGAGCAGGCAAGTCTTAACAGTACCATGCGTGTGGGGTGGAACTGACTTTGGCTCACGTCTATAAACCCAAACCTCCAATGTGCCAAGGTTGAGAACTTGCTGGAGCAAAGTTTGCTAAGCTGGGATTCAGGAATAGACATTTCAAGTATCCACAAAACTCCTCGAACTGTGCAAAATCTGGTACAGGCTCATGTGCTTTTCTTTCTGAGAGAATACTTTACTTTCATCAGAGCATTGAAATGTCCTGTATCTTCCCCTAAAAATTTAAGAATAACTAAACAAGCAGCTATAACCTTCTTGAGGGAAGAAACAATATGTTACATCAGAAATCTTTCTTTTTTTTTTTTTTTTCCTTTTTGTTTTTTTTCGTGACCAGCAACGGATCGCAACCCCCAGTGTCGCGCCCGTACCGGACCGGGACCAGCAACGGGATCGCAACCCTCGGTGTTGCTCCCGCACCTCGCTCAGCCAGTGAGCAGCCGGTCTGTATGTGGGATCCGAACCTTCAGCAGGAGCGCCACCGCGCTCCCAAGCGGCGCACTGTAGCAGTGCGCCACCGGGCCGGCCCAAAAATCTTTCTATTTCCATTCCTTCATATGTCTATTCAGCAAACATTTGGGTGCATACTTAATGTTGGGTGCTGCTAAAGACAGTATGAATAATAAGATGAACCAAACATGGGTGACACTGGCAAGGGACTTAGCAAAAATCAGTAATTAAAATGAAATGTGACATAGATGTCAGTTCTCTCTAAATTGATTAATAAAATTGTTAAACCTCAATGGAAACAGAAATGATTTTTTTTTTGTAGTTTCTTTTGTTTTTGGAATTTTTCCTAAAGTTAAACTTATGTAATAAAATACTTGAGCGTAACCAGTTACCTGTCACTACAATGTATATTCTCCCATTTCATTAGAAACAGAATAATGTCATGGGAGATGATGTGCACATCTAAAAAAGAACAAGTTCCCATGTCCCTTTCAATTCAGATTGGAGAATAAAATGAAAAGAAAGGGCTTTGGGTGGGGTTTTCATGAAAAAAGTCCAGTAGGGGCTAAGTTAGCTGGCACAAACCTTTTGTGAATTGGCCTGATAATTTGTCTTTAGCTTATTACTTTACTGTTGCTTTCAGTCAAATGCCTTTTATATATATATATATATATATTTTTGTCTTTTTCCGTGTCCGGCAACGGATCACAACCCTCAGTGTCGCCCCCGCACCGGACCGGGGACCGGCAACGGGATCGCAAACCTTGGGGTCGCTCCTGCAACCCTTGGGGTCGCTCCCGCACCTCGCTCAGCCAGCGAGCGGGAACCGGTCTGTATGTGGGATCCGATCGCAACCCTTGGGGTCGCTCCCACGCCTCGCTCAGCCAGCGAGCGGGAACCGGTCTGTATGTGGGATCCGAACCCCCAGGCGGGAGCGCCGCCGCGCTTCCCAAGCGGCGCACTTATCCAGTGCGCCACCGGGCCGGCCCGATGCCTTTTATATTTTGTTCAGCTTTTCTAGTTATCTTCAATGAGAGGGTAGGTTCAAGTTACCTAGTTTACTATTTCAAAAAGCTTTTGGAGGGGGGAAGAAGGAATTGATAAAGGGACACAAAAATCAACTACATTGTATATTGATAAATTAAAAAATTAAAATATATAAATATAAAAATAAATTTTAAAATATAAATAAATAATAAAAAGCTTTTAGGTAGACTTGAAAGATCTTTGAGATGCACCATTAAATTTAAAAAATAAGGCTTCAATACAGTATATGCAAAATTATTCATTCATACATTTCTATTCAGCAGGATTACAAAAAGAAACTATGGAAGATTCTGTTACTGGCAGTTTATTGGACTATGAACCCTGTAAAAACCCTCCTCATTAAAACAACTAATGTACTTTATATAATATTTAAAAGCCATTTTTAAGTTCATCAATGAAATTATAAGAAATTCTCAGAGATGAAAAAATTAAATGAAATGGGAAACCAGATAGGTAAACAAGGATTTAGGCTGGCTTTTCCTTGAACCAAACTCCACTGACACTGAGCTCCTTTTTTAACAGCTGTGCAGGGTTCATGGGATAAAAGAAAAAATCAAGGGTTACCCAAGATATCAAGTATAATGGGAGACCACCATGTAAAGCTGCAACATCAAAGGTCTACACATTTATCATAGAGTGCTAGAAATAAACACATACCACAAAATGGGACAGAAATAAAACTCACCTATCACAATAGTAGAGACAGAAAAAAATAAAGTCTTCCCTGATAATTCCTAAACATAAACTGTTCTTTATGTGAATTTGCAGCCACCCAAATTAACACTACCAGGAGCTCCCAAAAATCCCCAGCCAAGAATATATTTTAAACTGATCACAACCCAAGTTGGTAGTGCCCCCAAGATGCCTGGAAAAAGCAAATGCAAATATTTTGGAGGAATCTAGGACTCAGAGAATCCCTGCAAAGTTCTAAAAAAAGCACGTGCTCACAGTAAAAAATAAAAACAAAAAACAAACAAAAAATACACACACACACACAAGGAAATAAGAACCCATAATGAGAACAAGAGGAAGCCAAAGAAAAAAACAGAATCAGAGCTAAAAGACTTCACATATTGGAAATATCAGACACAGAATGAAAAACAACTATTCATATGTTTTTAAAAATAAAAATCAGCATTGAAAATATGAGTACAGAACCAGTGGCTAACAAAAGGACTAAGAATATTTTTAAATACCAAATAGAACTTCTAAAAAGGAAAAAAATGTAATAACTGAAATTAAAACCAATGGATAAGTTAAAAATCTGATTAGATGCCACCAAATAGAAAATAAGTGAACTAAAAGATAGAATTGAAGATATTATCCATTTTGTAGCACAGATAAAGAGATGGGAAAAATTATGGAGAGGAATTAAGAAGCTCAGAAAGACTGTGAAGGACAAACATAATTTCAATCAAAGTTCCAAAAAAAGAAAACTGAGAATGAAGGAGAGGCAATGCTCAATAAGATATGAACTAAAAACTAATTTCCAGAACTGATGAAAAAAACCAGCCCTTAGATTGAGGAATCCCAATGACTCTCAAGAAAAATTGATAAAAGAAATCTACCCACATCAGAAAAAGATACAGGACATCAAACAAAAAATAAGTTACTAAAAGTAGCCAGAGAGAAAAGAAAGGTTAATTATAAAGGAAGACAATTACCCTGACAGGTAACTCAGTGGCAATAATTTAAGCTAGAAGAGAGAAAAATACCTTGAAAATGTTCCGAGACAATAAGTACCAATTTATATTTAACTTCTCAACCAAACATAAGGAAGATATTTGGTTTTTTGGTTTTTCTTTTAAAGCAAACAATGCTTATTAAAAGAGGAGATAGACTTATGAATAAAGTAGGGAGCTACAGGGAGGCCACTTCCCCAAGCGGAACTGTCCAGGTAGCAAGGGGGTAAAGGGTGCAGGCCAGCACATGAGAATATACTTAAAGAGCCAAAAGCAGAGAATTTCCCACCAGAAGACCCTCATTAATGAAAAGTCTAAAGGATATATTATGGGAAGCAGGAATATTATTCCTGATAGTTATCTAAGATGCAAGAAAAACTGGTATGTAAAGAAATTAGCAAATGCACAGGTCACTGAAGCTGTTTTAACTTACACTGAAACAATAATTTCTCACTTGTGTATTGTTAAAATATATATAACTATAACCTGAAATAAATAAATTATATATTATATGTGTATATTTATGTGAGTGCTTGTATACACATTTACATATTGAGAGAAGTGGATGTTAATCAGAGTTAAAGTATTCTAAGGTCCTAGTGCAATGGAAGAGTAATTACATTAATTTGAAACGTTAAGTAAAAATATTCATGTTAGGGGCCGGCCCGGTGGCGCACTGCTACAGTGCGCCGCTTGGGAAGTGTGGCGGCGCTCCCGCCGAGGGTTCGGATCCCACATACAGACCGGTTCCCGCTCACTGGCTGAGCGAGGGGCGGGAGCAACACCGAGGGTTGCGATCCCGTTGCCGGTCCCGGTCCAGTACGGGCGCGACACTGAGGGTTGCAGTCCGTTGCCGGACACGAAAAAAGACAAAAAGGAAAAAAAATATATATATATTCATGTTAAAT
>NW_007729144.1:9740-28626 GCF_000696425.1 Galeopterus variegatus
GCGGGAGCAACACCGAGGGTTGCGATCCCGTTGCCGGTCCCGGTCCAGTACGGGCGCGACACTGAGGGTTGCAGTCCGTTGCCGGACACGAAAAAAGACAAAAAGGAAAAAATATATATATATATTCATGTTAAAATTTTAGAATAATTACAAGGGTTAAAAATAGTGTTTAATGCCAAAACCAGAGAGAAAAACAAATGTAAAGGGAAATGAAAGAAAAACTCAACAAATCTCCCCAAGAGGCAAAAAAGATAGAGGGGAAAGAAAAATAGAAGGTACATGATGTGATGGTAGAAATAAATCCATAAATATATTACCTGATAAACATAAATGAACTAAACTCATTAGCTAAAAAGCAGGTTGCCTTACTCAGTTAGAAAAAAAAAATACAGCTTTTCCTATCTATAGGAAGTTCACCTGAAATCTAATAACACAAAAATGTTGGAAGTAACACTATGAAAAAGATATACCTGGCTAACACTGACCAAAATTTATGATATTGACCATAATAGACTTAAAAGCAAAAAGGCATTACTAGAAATAAAGATCATGATGTATCTTAGGAACTGCTTGATAAAAGTTGCAATGTACCAGGGAGATAGAACAATGCATGTATCTAAAGCATTTACCTCAAAGAGACACAGCTAGGGTTAGAGCATAGTGTTCATAACACCAAGCTCAAAGGTGTGGATCCCCTCACCAGCCAGCTGCAAAAAATATGTACATATATATGCATATACACACACACACACACACACATATATACATATATATCAGTAAATGATAAATCTAGTATATAGCAAAATAATAGTAAGGTTTAAACATAATTAGCAAGCTTGATTCAATGGGAATATATATAACATTGCTTCATTGTACTTTTTTTAAAGGCACACATGGAACACTTATGAAAATCAACCATGTAGCAACTTGACAAATTTTAAAGAATTTGGGCCGACCCGGTGGCACACTCGGTAGAGTGCGGCACTTGGGAGCACGGCGGCGCTCCCGCCGAGGGTTTGGATCCCATGTGGAGACCGGTCCCCGCTCACTGGCTGAGCGAGGCGCGGGAGCTGCTCACTGGTTGAGCGCGGTGCGGGCACGGCACCGAGGGTTGCGATCCCGTTACCGGTCACGAAAAAAGACAAAAAGGAAAAAAAAAAAAAAAAGAATTAAAAACACACTGAGTTCTCAGATAACAATGCAATTAGGTTCTAACCCATCTGGTCTCTAAATTAATGAAAAAAAGAAAAAGTTTTAAACCCATGTACTTGGAAACAAATACACATATTTCTAAATAACTCATAAGCTAAAGAAAAATTCTAATAGAAATTAGAACATATTCAAACTGAACCATAATGGAATTACTACTATGAAAATCTGGGGCATGCAGTTACCCCTTTTCTTGATGGAAATTTATAGCCTTAAATGAAAATAAGACTAATAAATTAGAAAATTAAAAAAACTACAAATTAATAAGTTAAGCGTCCTTCAAAAATTTAGTAAAGTAGCAGAAAAAGAAAACGATGCAAGTATAGAAAAGAAAATATTCAATATAGGTGCAAACGTAATGACATATCAAGGAAGATCATGAAGAAAATGAAAAGTCAAGCTACAAAATAGAAGAATATTACAATACACATAATGGATGACGGATGCCTATCCAGAAATATATGAAGAACTGCTACAAGTCAATAGAAAGAAACAGGCAACCCAATGGGTAAAAAACTTCAACAAGGAATTTCACAAAAGAGAAAGTGTTTCAAAAGATGCTCATCTTGGGGGCCAGCCCGGTGGCACACTGCTACAGTGCGCCACTTGGGAGCGCGGTGGCGCTCCCGCCAAGGGTTCGGATCCCACATACAGACCGGTTCCCGCTCACTGGCTGAGCGAGGTGTGGGCGCAACACCGAGGGTTGCAATCCCGTTGCCGGTCCCGGTCCGGTACGGGTGCAACACTGAGGGTTGCGATCCATTGGGGTGTGGATCCCCTCACCAGCCAGCTGCAAAAAATATGTACATATATATGCATACACACACACACACATATATACATATATATCAGTAAATGATAAATCTATTATATAGCAAAATAATAGTAAGGTTTAAACATAATTAGCAAGCTTGATTCAATGGGAATATATATAACATTGCTTCATTGTACTTTTTTTAAAGGCAGACAAAAAGGGAAAAAAAAAAAAGATGCTCATCTCATTTCTTCTCAGATAACTACAAATATAAATAACAATGGCTAAAATTAAAAAGACTGATAGTACCATGTATTGGACAGGGTGTAGGGCAAGGGTTGGTAAATGGTAGCCCACGGGCCAAATACAGCCCACCAACTGTTTATGCAAATAAAGTTTTATTGGAGTATAGCCGTGCTCATTTGCTTATATCTTGTCTGTAACTGCTTTCATGTGACAAGGGCAGAGTTGAGTAGCTACAACAGAGAAAGTATAGCTCACAAAGTCTAAGATATTTACTATCTGGCTATTTACAGGAAAAGTTTATCAACCTTTGATATAGAGAAATAAGAACTTTCATCCCTGCTGGTGGTCATGCAAACCAACACCACTTTGGAAAACTGTTTGACAGTAACTACTACAGTTGAACAACTGTATACCTTATCACAGAGCAATTTCATTCCTAGGTATATACTCAACAGAAATAGAAATATAAGTGCACCAAAACACATGCACAATAACGTATTTAGAAACATTATGTATTTAGAATTAATGTATTTAGAAACTACTGCTATCGGGCCGGCCCGTTGGCGCACTGGATAGTGCGCCGCTTGGGAAGCGCGGCGGCGCTCCCGCCGAGGGTTCGGATCCCACATACAGACCGGTTCCCGCTCACTGGCTGAGCGAGGCGCGGGGGCAACACCGAGGGTTGCGATCCCGTTGCCGGTCCCGGTCCAGTACGGGGGCAACACTGAGGGTTGCGATCCGTTGCCGGACACGGAAAAAAGACAAAAGACAAAAAAAAAAAAGAAACTACTGCTATCACAAGAATATGGATAAATCTCACAAACATAATGCAAAAGAAGCAGAAACAAAGAGTACATAATATATGGTCTCATTTATATAAATTCCTAAAATAGACAAAACTAATTTGTGGGGTTAGGAGTCTGCATAGTGGTTACCTCTGGGTGGTGGAGAATAGGAGTGGGGATAAGGGCTTCTGAAGTACTGGTAATGTTCTCCTTCTTGACCTGAGTGGATGTGTTCACTTGGTGAAATTTTGCTGACCTGTCTGGTTGCACAGTAGGGGTAAAAACCTCATTAGACTGAGTTTAAGCAGTTTGGAAGAAGAGACAGTAGAAGCAGAAAAATGGAAACAACTCTTTAAAGGAGTTTGGCTGTGAAGGAAGCCAATAAATAAATAAAGAGGGAGCTGGTAATTTATTTATTTATAAATAAATTTAAAAAGAAGTAGGGTCAAGAGAAGTTTTCTCTTTTAAAAATGCTAATGGTAAGAATCTAGTAAAGAATGAGAAGTTGATGACATAGACGATAGAAGGGAGACTCGCTAGAGCCATGTCCTTCATTTAGTGAAGGGGGAGGAGATCCAGTGCCTGGGCAGTGGGAATGGCTTTAGATGAATCCATAGTAACAGATCGAGAAGGCAGAGCATGTGGGTGCAGAGGCTGGTGGGCGGGTAGGCGTGGTGGAGGAAGTCTGTGGAAGTTCTCTCCTGATTACTTTAATTTCTCAATGAAAAAAGCGTCAAAGTTATCAATGGAGAGTAAGGATGGAGGTAAAGGTCCTGGACGTTTAGAGGACAGAGAAGGTGGGAGGTTGTCTGTGAGAGTGAGAGAAAGAATGGACTCGGGAAATATGACAGGCAACATTAATGGCTCGCTCAAGGCTCATGATCATGAATTCAAAGTGATGCAAATCAGCTTAGTTGCACGGTTCTCTCAGCCACAGTCAAGCTGAATAGGTGCAAGCTCAGAATAGATGGAGAAAATTGACCGTTGGATTTAAACGGGGTTGTAGATTTGCCAAGCTTGTTCAATGAATGGAGAGGCAAGGACAGCTTACAAGTATACACAAGGCAATGACGATAGGGATAGAACACTGAATTAAATCTCCGTCGGCATGGGAGAAAGGACGTCAAGGGGTGAGCTGTAGTGCACAGTGTCAGCGATCTCTTACCAAAGACATGAGGTGCTCGGATGACCTTTCGTGTTTGTCAGCAACCTTACCCAAGTACCTGGGGAAATCTCCCCACTGAAAACAAACCAGCAACTACAGAACTTCAGATATTACACAACACAAAACAAAACAAACAAAAATCAGGCAAAGCAAACCCAAACTTCCATAAGGAACCTTTCTCAATGTCACTGGCATTTTCTAGAGTGACAATGTGGCTTGTAAATATCACTGGGCTTAAGAATGAGGGTTTGGAAGTGGGGTGAAGCAAGATGGCCAACTAGAAGGATACATCACTGTCTCTCCCACAAAGACAGAGAATATATTGAATGTGCAACTACACTTGTACCAAAAAGTGAAGGGCAGTGTCCCGCGCCCTGGGAACAGGCAGTCCGGTGCAGCGAGGGTGCCACCATCAGGACAGAGGAGGTCAATGCACACACTTTACAGAGCCAGAAAGCCTCCTAATCAGGGCCTCTAGCCTCTGCTAGCAACCCTGCTTTCTTTAGTGAAATGCCCTTTCAATTCTTAAAGCCACAAGAGGTAGTGGAGGACTAGTATGCACAAGTCTTAAGCACAGACCCAAGCCTGCAGCACCAGTGAGCTCGCACAGGGCTGCCTGCCCTAGCAGCAGAGCTTCAGAGGGATCCATTATCTCTCTTGCACAGCAGCCCACCACAGCCCCAGTGAACTTCTGTGGGACAGCTCCTCAGCCCAGCTGATGAGCTCCAGAGTGTCCTAGAACCTCTCAGGGTCACAGGGGCCCGCCCACAACTGCAGCAGTCTTGCCCAGAGTGGCCACTCCAGCTGAATAGCTACAGAGGGGACCCAGCATCCCTCTTAGGGACAAAGGGTCCTACCCAAGACTGCTTACACCTCACCCAGAGTACCCTACTTCAACAATGGTGCTGCAAAGCAACCCAGTGCCCCTCCTGAGAGTACAGGGCCCCACATGCAAATCCACTGACCTCACTCGGTGTCACCCACTTTAACAATGAAACTACAAATTATTTCTCCACCTCCCCTGGGGGTACAGAGCCCTGCCCAGAGTCCTAGTGACACCACTGAGTCATCCACTGTAGCTGAGGGGCTGCTAAGCAACTCACTGTCTCCCTCAAAGCCTAAGGTTCTAATCCCAACCCCTAGAAGTCCCATCCAGAGTCATCCATTCAAGCTGAGGAGCTTCAGAACACCCCAGCGCACCTATCAGGGTCATGAGACACTAGACAGGGTGCCAGTGAGTCTACCCAGGGCCACTCACCTCAGCCAAGAAGCTACAGGCACCTAGGTGTTTATACCAAGAGCTCAAGATCTCACCCACAACCTCAATGACCCAACCCAGTGAGTGCCCCAGAGCCTAGGCCACAGAGACAGACAAATCTGACACTGAAAACAGCCAAAGTAATCACTTGGAAACTATACTACTAAATCAGTCATTGTGTCTAGGAGGGTAGTATTTGTTGTGGCCAAAGCTTTTACACTTGAGAAATTGATTTGCAAGTGAAGAAAAGGGAGGGCTTTCATTTAAAACCCATTTGGACAATTGTGGAAATTTGGTGCTCCATCCTTTTATACAGTTCAAGTTAATTGTTGATCTTCTATGTACTTCTGGGTCTTGTGAGGTCCAATACACCTGGGTTATGTAGAAACCCTGGTCTGGGCCTGAGACTTTTTAGCAAAATGCACCCTCTGCAGATCTGTATTCCTGACCAGTCTCTACTGAGTGGTCCTGCGCTGATTGGCAGGAAGATCAGCTGTCTATGCTGTGCCCCAGTGTTCCCCCATGGGCCCATCTTCTCCACTGCCTGCACTCCAAACACTTCCCATGGAACAGGCTGTATGCCAATCCCTTGTGATGACTCATTGACCTCTGAACAGCTCCTTTTTTCAGTAGTTGTGGCTCCTTGCTCCTATGTGGATCCACGTGAACCCTGTTAGTGGTCTTGCTGGCCTGAGGGCCACCAAGGCCCTCTTCTCCCCTGCCAAATCCAAGCAACCTTATCCAGAGGGCACAGCTGTGGCTTTTGCCAGCTCTTGCTCCATGTGCTCAGCAGCTCCAGACTTGAAGCAGCTGGGACTCAAAATGGTGAGAGCAATCCTTCCTTTCTCTCACTGTGGCTTCTCCTGCCTTCATGCACTCCATAGGTCTCTCCTCCTCTTCCCCTGAGCTCTAGCGAAACCACCTTGGCTGTTGTTGCTTTTTAATAGTTGTAAATTGGTTGATTTGTGGGAGAGTGACACTGGGGACTGTCTATTCCATCATCTTGACCAGAAGCCCTCTGTGCTCAATCCTTTTAAAGTGACGTGCAAAGCTCCTTTCCTGAGATGATACAAATTGTGGAATGCTATTGATCAACTGGACTCTTATCCATTGACATCTGCTTTGACCGTTGTTTGTTTTTTGAGCTTAAAAAATGGAACTTTTTTCTCATCAGCACATGGAACATTCCCCAGGATAGACTACATGTTAGGTCACCAATCAAGTCTCAATAGGTTTTTAATAATTGAAATCATTTCAAGTATCTCTTCAGGCCACAACAGAGTAAAACTAGCAACCAATAACAGGCAAAAATATAGAAACTATGCACATACATGGAAATTAAACAACACACTCCTGAACAACCAATGGATGAAAGATAAAAATTAAGCAGGAAATTTAAAAATTTAAAACAAATGAAAATAAGAGCACATCATACCAAAACCTGTGGGACACTACAAACACAGTGCTAAAAGGGAAGTTAATTTCAATAAATGCCTACACCAAAAGAATAGAAAGACTTCAAATAAACAAGCTAATGTTACACATCAAAAAACTAGAAAAATAAGGACAATCCAACACAAAAATAGGAAGGAAAGAAATAAAGGTTAAAGCAGAACTAAATGAGATAGAGACAAATATATATATAAATCATGAGACAAAAAGTTGGCTTCAGAATATAAACAAAGTAGACAAACCATTAACTAGATTAACTAAAAAAAAGAAGAAGAGAGAAGACCCGAATAACAAAAATCAGAAATGGAAAAGGAGACATTACAACAAATACCACTGAAAATACAAAGCATCTTTAGAGACCATTACGAACAACTATACACCAACAAATTTGAATAATCTGGAGGAAATGGATAAATTCCTGGACACATAAAAACTACCAAGACTGAACCAAGAAGAAATAGAAAACCTCAACAGACCAATAATGAGCAGCAGGATTAAAGCAGTAATCAGCAGTCTCCCAACAAAGGAAAGTCCAGGACCAGATGGTTTCACTGCTGAATTCTACCAAACCTTTAAAGAGGAATTGATACCAATCCTTTTCAAACCATTCCAAAAAATCAAAACAGAGGCCATTCTTCCAAACTCACTTTATGAGGCCAGCATCACTCTGATACCAAAATCAAACAAAGACACCATAAAAAAAGAAAACTATAGGCTAATATCCTTGATGAACATAGATGCAAAAATTCTCCACAAAATATTAGCAAACAGAATTCAGCAGCAAATCAAAATGATTATACACCATAACCAAGTGGGATTCATCCCACGGATGCAAGGATGGTTCAACATATACAAATCAATAAATGTAATACACCACATAACAAAATCAAGGACAAAAACCATATGATCATATCAATAGATATAAAAAAGGCATTTGACAAAATTCAACATCCCTTCATGATAAAGACTCTCAATAAATTCTGTATAGAAGTATATTATCTCAAATTCTGTATAGAAGGAAATTATCTCATTTATGTCAATAAATGCCATATATGACAAACCCACTACCAACATCATCCTGAATGGGGAAAAGTCAAAAGCTTTTAAGAATGGGAACAAGACAAGGATGCCCACTGCTTTAAATTGAGTTGTGTCCCCCAAAGTTCCATGTATTAGAAACTTAACCCTCACTGACAGTGTTAAGAGGGTGGAAAATACTATTTTGGGCATTGAAATGTGGGGTCTTGAAGAGGTGATCAGATTGTGAGGACCATGCCCTAGTAAATGTCTTAATCTATTGCTGGTTTAAGGGTGTTCATGGGAATGGTCTCACAGCTTTAAAAGGAGAGAAAGTGAGGAGGTTAGTCTCTCTATCTGTGATAAAGCTATCTCCCATGTGATACCCTGCATAACTATAGAGTTACCACCACTAAGCCCCTCAACAGATGTTTTCCCTGGACTTTGGATTTCCCAGTCTCTGAAACTGTAAGCAATAAATATTGTCTCTTTACAAATTACCCAGTTTCAAGTGCTTCTGTTATAAGCAAAAGAAACAGAATCATATAGAAAGTTGGTACCAGGAGTGGGGTCTTGTTTATAAAAAATACTTGAAAATGCAGAAGTGGTTTTGCAATTTGGTGTTGGACAGAGGCTGGAAGAATTTGGAGAGTCTAGAAAAAGCCTAGATACTGGTGAGAGTTCAGAAGACAAAAAGATCAGAGAAAGTTTGGAACATTTTAGAGACTGATAAAATGGTGGTGACCAGAATGCTGATAGAAATGTAGACAGTAAAGGCCATACTGAGGAGATCTTAGACGTAAATAAAGAAGGAGCTTATTGAAAACTGGGGCAAAGATTACTCTTTCTATGAACTTGCAAGGAACTTGGCTGCATTCTGTTCATGCCCAGAAGTTTTACGCATGGTGCTGACCCAGGGTGTTTGGTGAAAGAAACTTCTAAACAACAAAGCATTCAGGAAGCTGCATGGCTACTTCCAATAGCCTGCACTGAGTCAGAGCAGAAAAGCCATGATGTAAAGCCAGAATTTAGAGGGCAAAAAATTGTGAAACTTTCAGTGTGGCCACAAAAAGAGTAAAAAGGTGTCTTTGGGAGAGAAAAGCAAGGGAGTAGTCCAGTGACTGTTTGCTAAAGATTAGTACAAAAGAAAGGGATTATCAAGAGAATGGAAAAAAGATCTTGAAGGCATTTCAGAGATCTTGGAGGCTGCCCCTCCCATCACAGACCCAAAGCCCTGGGAAGACAGAATAGTTTCAAGGAACAGGTCCCCCATGGTGCCTTCCATTGGCTTGCTGCACAGGGCCACCTCAGGATGTTGTTCCTCACACTCTGACTATTCCAGTTGCTCCAGCTGTGGCTAAATTGTTTCAGGCATGTCTGGACCCATAGCTTTGGAAGATACAAACCAGAAACTTTGGTGGTGTCCATGTGGTGTTAAGTCTGCAGGATTCGAGAATGCCACAGCGGTACCACCCAAATTTCAAAGGATGTATGCAAAAACCTGAAGGCCCAGGAAAATATCTGTCACAGGGGTGGAATCACCTCATACGGCCTTCACTAAAGCAATGCAGAACAAAAAAATGGAGTCTGAGTTGCCCCAGAGAATTTCCACCAGGGCCATGTCTAGTGGAGCGGTGAGAGTGGGACCACCAAGGAGACCCCAGCCTTGTAGAGATACCAGAGTGAAACACCAGCCTGTGAGAATAGAAGCATGGACTGAGACAAGGAAGTCATAGGAGTGGGGTTGCCTGAGGACTTGGGGACCCAACCCCTACACTGGTGTGCAGAGAATGACAAACACGGGGCCAGAGTACATGGTTCACCGGCTTTGAGATTTGATGCCTGCCCTGCTGGGTTTTGGACTTGCCTAGCACCTGTTACTGCTTTCTTTTGGACTATGTCTTTTTGAATGGGTGAGCATATGTACCCTATGTTTGTCCCACCATTGTATCTTGGAAGTGGATAACTTGTTTTGATTTCACACATGGGACCTTGAGATTTTAGACTTTTCAGATGAAAAAAGTTAAGACTTTGGGGATGGAATTAATGCATTTATCTGTGAAAAGGACATGAACTTTGGGGCTCAGTGGCAGAATGATACAGGTTGAATGTGTCCCCCAAAGGTCCATGTATTAGAAAATTAATCCCCACTGTGGCAGTCTTAAGAGGGTAGGAAATCCTATTATGGTCATTGAAAGATGGGGTCTTAAAGAGGTGATTAGATTGTGAGGACCATGGTCTAGTGAATGGATTAATCCATTGATGGTCTAATGGTGGTCATGGGGGTGGTTCTGTTTTTTTTTTTTTCTTTTTTGACCGGTAAGGGGATCACAACCCTGGGCACAGTGCTGTCTGCACCACGTTCAGCCAGTGAGTGCACCAGCCATCCCTATATAGGATCCAAACCTGCGGCCTCAGTGCTACCAGTGCTGCACTCTCCCGAGTGAGCCACAGGGTAGACCCCTGATGGCTTTAAAAGGAGAATGAGTGAGGAAGTTAGTGTCTCTCTCTCTCTCTCTCTCTCTCTGTCTCTGTCTCTCTCTCTCTCTCTCTCTCTGTCTCTCTCTCTCTCTGTTCAAGCTATCCACCATATAATACCCTGCATCACTCTACAGTCACACCAACAAGGCCCTCACCAGATGTGTTGGCTGGACATTGGACTTCTCAGTCTCCAAAACTGTAAGCAATAAGTATTGTTTCCTTACAAATTACCCAGTTTCAGGTATGTCTGCTATATATAAGCAACAGAAATGGACTAATACACCACTCCTATTTAATATAGTATTGGAAGTACTAGCCAGAGCAATCAGGAAATAGAAAGAAATAAAGAGCATCCAAATTGGAAAAAACAAAATGAAATTGTCCCTGTTTGCAGATGACATGATCCTATGTACAGAAAAACCTAAAGAGTTCACCAAAAAACTACTAGAGCTGATAAGCTCAGTAAAGTTGCAGGATACAAAAATCAATATAAAAAAATCAGTAACGGGGCCGGCCTGGTGGCGCACTGCTACAGTGTGCCGCTTGGGAAGCGCGGTGGCGCTCCCGCCGAGGGTTCGGATCCCACATACAGACCGGTTCCCGCTCACTGGCTGAGCGAGGTGCAGGGAGCAACACGGAGGGTTGCGATCCCGTTGCCGGTCCCGGGCCGGTACGGGTGCGACTCTGAGGGTTGCGATCCGTTGCCGGTCATGAAAAAAGACAAAAAGGAAAAAAAAAATCAGTAGCATTTCTATAAACCAACAATGAACTAATAAAATACCTAGGAATTAATTAACCAAGGAAGTGAAAGATCTCTACAATGAGAACTATCAAACACTGATGAAAGAAACTAAAGAGGACACAAAAATAATGGAAAGACATCCATGTTCATGAATTGGATGAATTAGTGTTGTGAAAATGTCCATACTACACAAAATAGTCTACAGATTCAGTGCAATCCCCATTGAAATACAATGACATTCTTCACAGAAATGGAAAAAACAATCCTAACATTCGTAGGGAACAACAGAACACCCCAAATAGCCAGAGCAATACTGAGCAAAAAAAATAAATAAAGCCAGACATTACACCACCTGACTTCAAATTATACTACAAAGTTATAGTAACCAAGACAGCATGTTACTGGCATAGAAACAGATACATGGACCAATGGAACAGAATAGAAAAACCCAGAAATCAATCCATGCATTTACAGCCAAGTGATCTTTGACAAAAACATCAAGAACATATATTGGGGAAAAGACGGCCTCTTCAGTAAATGGTGCTAGGAAAACTGGATATCTGTGTGTAGAAGAGTGAAAATAGACCCTTACCTTTCACCATACCAAAATCAACTCTAAATGGATTAAAGATTTAAATACAAGACCTGAAATTATAAAACTCCTAAAAGAAAACAAAGGGGAAACACTTCAGAATGTAGGACTGGGCAAAGACTTTATGAATAAGACTTCAAGAGCAAAGAAAACAAAATAAACAAATAAACAAATGGGATTATATCAAACTACAAACTTCTGCACAGCAAAGGAAACAATCAACAGAGTGAAAAGACAGCCTACAGAATGGAAGAAAATATTTGCAAATTATGCATCTGACAAGGAATTAATATCCAGAATATACAAGGAATTCAAACAATTGAATAGTAAAAAGCAAATAATATGATTTAAAAATGGGCAAAGAAGCTGAATAAATATTTCTCAAAAGACAATATACGAATGCCCAACAAGTACATGAAAAAGTGCTCAACATCATTAATCATCAGGGAAATGCAAACCAAACTACACTGAGATATCACCTCATCCCAGTTAGACTATTATCAAAAAGACAGAGAATAAAAAATAACTAGCAAGGATGTGGAGAAAGGGTAACAATTATACACTGTTGGTGGGATTGTAAATTAGCACAGCCATTATGGAAAACAGTATGGAGGTTTCTCAAACAACTACAGATGGAACTACCGTACAATCCAGCAATCCAACTACTGGGTATATACCCAAAGGAATGGAAATCATCATGTCGAAGGGATACTCACACTCCGATGTTTATCACAGCTCTGTTCACAATAGCCAAGATATGGAACCAACCTAAATGTCCATCAATGGATGACTGGATAAGGAAAACGTGGTATATATACACAATGGAATACTACTCAGCCAAAAAAAGGAATGAAATTCTGCCATTGACAGCAGCATGGATGAGCTTGGTGAAAATTACATGAAAGAGAAATACTGTATGTCCTCACTCATAAATGGGAACTAATAAAAAAGAAAGAAGAATGAGGATTTGGAGGCAGAGGGCAAGAATTCAAAACATAGCTCTACCTCTTGGGCAAGTTGTTTTGACCCCTCTGGGCCTTTATTTTCTCATTTCTACTGTGGGAGTAAAAATAGTTCCTACTCACGGGGTTGTGAGGGTTAAATGATTTAATTCATGAAAGACACTTAAAACAGTAAGAGGCATAAACAAAGGGCTTGTCTATATTAGCTACTACTATCATTACCATTATTATTTAAAGGATTAATTCCTAATTCTTTTGCAAAAATACCATCTAACCACTACTTACATCTGCCAGCTCATTTGCTACCAGCAATTCTACACTCTTTTCATCCCTGAAATGCCATTTCTCCCTTTATTCTTTGACAAATTACAATATTCAAAAGGGCATGAAGAACTCAGATTTGATTCGGACTTTTGTCGTTAGCAATGACTGATCAAGGTACGGCACCACTCACAATGAGGAGCAGTGGCCTGGAAAACAAAGGTTAAAGAAATAATTGATCTCATTAACTTCCAGAGCTCTTTCTGTACCCATGGAAAGCTTTAATCTTCTCTAGATATTGGCTTCTCACCCTCAACCTGTGCCATCTCAAGAAAGATGCACAAGACCTATGACAGATACTGAGACACAGAGATAGTGTCCCCAGAGCACTTGGATTGTTTTAGATAACAAAGAGTGACAAAAAACAGAACAAAAGCAAAAAATAAAAATGAGACAGTAAAGAAGTGTTTGGTTTTGCTTCCCCATTTCCCTTGTACCTGCACCCCACATACACCTTCTTCCCAGCCTCCCTGCATTCCACTGTTCCCTGATCCTCTCTCCAACAGTGGTTCTCAACCAGAAGTGATTTTGCACCCCACCCCACCCCCCACCAAGGAGCCATTCAGCAATGTCTAGAGATATTTTTGGTTGTCATAACTGGAGGATATTATTGACATTTAGTGCAAAACTGGGGATGCTGCTAAGCAAACTGTAACAGAACAGCCCCTGACAACAAAGAATTATCTGGCCCAAAATGTCAACGGTGCAAAGGTTGAGAAACCCTGCTCTTCAATGAATCAGCAACAGCATTCATGACAAGGTGAAACCACTTTTAAACAATTGTACTAAAAGTCGGAAATGTCAAAATTATATGAGAGGAAAATAGAATTTTCAAGTAACAGATGGATCAAAAAAAAATTTTCCCCCCACAAAAGGCAAAACCACTAGTTCAATGAGTAAGTAACGGTGCATGAAATATGTCCAGAAAATTGTCTATAAAGGACAAACTTCATGAGTGTGATGTCTTAAAGAATTTCTACTAAGATTGTTTTAACTTTTTATGATTTCTTTACACTTGGATTTGTGTATTTGGTCAAATATAAGGTTTCACTTGGGATTTGTATTGTAAAGATAATCTGTATCCTTGAAATGACTATACCAATCCTTTATAAATTCATGAACTTCTCATTTAAACCCTCTCCAATAATGATTCTGTCCCTACCGCTCAACCAAAATTGCTCTTGTCAAGATTTTTAGTGAAATTTGAGATTTGTCAGCATATAAAACTGTGAGATTACCAAGGAATGAGCCCTGGATCATTTTGACATTAAGAGGTTAAGCAGATGAAGGGGAACCAGCAAAAGAACAAGCAAGAGTAGATGTAGAGATAGGAGGGAAACCAAGTGAGTGTGATGTGAAGACAGAGTTTCAAGGACAGAGCAATCAGTTAGATCAAAGGCTGCTGATAGGCCAAGTTGAATGACGCCTGATCACGCATCATTGAATTTAACCATGTGGAAATCAAGCAAAATAGCAGTTAAAGGATTATATTGAAAAACAGCCCCACCTCCTTTGTCCTAGTTCTGTTCCCCAAACATAACTACTTTCAAGTCTTTCAACTGTTTCTTTTGGTGTTGCATCCATATTTCTAAATAGTACACTTAACACTACCATTTTTAAATATTAGTTTTATATACAATTCCTAGTCGTATTAGATAAGGTTTTTAGCCCTTTTATGCTACTCCACAAATATGCACTTATCCTTCCTCCATTCTTCCATTCTTTCAATGTAGTTTCATCCACGTTTACATTATGATGCTCCTGTAAAATATTCACTGCTGAACAAGCAGTTGTTGGGAGGCAATTCTGCTAGACATTTCCACCTCTTGGACTATCTCTTGCAGGGTGTTTGGGCAGCAAACCGCCTTAGAAGCTAGAGGCAATGTCTTCCTCCAAAGCAGTGGGCAGATTTGTGTATAAAGACTGTGACTCCCTCTGGAGAGATCTAGAGTCGTGGTTCTCCAGTGTTGTTGCAGAGTAGTAAGATCTCCCTTCCCTCTCCAGAGAAGATTTATTTCCTAACCAGGATAATAAAGACAGGGTCTCCCTGTGGGGCACAGGTTGGACAGGTTTGCTAGTGGTCCCCTTATAAGATCGGGGGTTTCCTGAGCATTGCTCAGCTGTGACACAGATCCACCATGTGCTCTGTATTCCCCTGGGCCTACTGCACATCGCCTCCCTTAACCAAGTTTCCCCTTGAAACTTGGGGGCAAGAGGAATTGTTGCAACATGAAGCCCATGCTGCCTGCTGTGTCATGGGTAATAAAGGGTTTGTTGTTTCCTTACCAGCTGGATTTATGGAGATGTGGCAAGTCAGCCTAGCAGCAACACCGCGTTTAGGGATTGCTTGATCTCTTGATTTAACACTAGCAATCTGTGATTATATTTTCTTTTGTGTATATTTTTTTCTTAGAGCAAATAGTTTCCTCTTTTATTATTTGCATTGTTCTAGGCACTTGGGATGCACAGTAAACAGACCAAGTTTGCTACCCTCATGGAGTTCATGTACTAAAGAGGGAGAAAGAGACAATGAGCACAATAAACGAGTGTGATGCAGAGGAATTGCAGGGTTTTGAGTCGAGGACTGAGATGATCTGGCTGAAGTTATAAAAGGATTACTCTGCCTTTCAGGAGTGGCTGAAAATAGTTTCCTCTGAAGAAGAGACACCTTAGTTCAGCTCTTTATTAGTATTCCAGTGCTGCATAGTAAATCACCAAAAACAGTGGCTTAAAACAACAAATTTTTTGAAGATTTTATAGAGATTTCATTATCAGTACAGATGCTTGGCTAAAAATAACAGAAAAGCCAACTCAACACAGCTTGGTTCTCAGTGATTCTCAGATGTGAGCATGCATCAGCATTACCTCCAGTGCTTGTTAAAGCCAGAGTGCTAGGTCTCCACCCCTAAGAGTTTCAGATACAGCAGTTTTGGGGAAGGGTCTGAGAATGGGGGGGGTGGGTATTGCAGTATTTTTTAAATTTTTTAATCAACAGATTAAATAGTATGTATTTATCAAGTATAACATGATGTTTTGAAATATATATATGTTTTGGAATGGTTAAATATGGCTAACTAACAAATACACTACCTCAAAACGTTATCATTTTTGTGGTGAGAACACTTAAAATCTACTCAGCATTTTTCAAGAATACAGTATATTGCTATTAACTATAATCACCACATATACAATAGATTACTTAAACTTATTTCTCCCAGCTAGCCGAAATTTTATATCCTTTCACCAACACCTCCCCAACTCCCCTTCCTCCATCACCCCAGCTCCTGGTAATCACTATTCTACTCTCTACTTCTATGAGATTAACTTATTTAGATTACACATATGAGGAAGATCATGTGGTATTTGTCTTTCTGTGCCTGGCTTATTTCACTTAACATAATATCCTCCAAGTTCATCCATGTTGTTGCAAATGATGGGATTCTTCTTTTTTATAGCTGAGTAGTATTCCATTATGTATATATACCACATCCATTCATAATATGTAAATCCATTCACTCATTGATGGACACTTAGATTGATTCCATATCTTCACTATTGTGAATAGTGCTGCAATAAACAGAGAAGTATAGATATCTCTTTTACATACCGATTTCATTTCTTTGGGTATATACCCATTATTGAGATTGCTGGATCATGTAATAATTCTACTCTTTTTTTTTTTCCTTTTCGTCTTTTTTCATGACCGGCAACGGGATCGCAACCCTCAGTGTCGCGCCCGCACCGCGACCAGCAACGGGATCGCAACCCTCGGTGTCGCGCCCGCACCGCGCTCAACCAGTGAGCGGGCGGGTCTCTATATGGGATCCGAACCCTCGGCAGGAGCACCGCCGCACTCCCAAGCACCGCACTCTACCGAGTGCGCCACCGGGCCAGCCCTAATAATTCTACTTTTAATAAAATAACACAAATTTATTATCTCACAGATTCTGAGTCAGGAGTTCAGGTGCAGGTTAGCTGGGTCCACAGTTCAGGGTCTCAAAAGGCTGAATCAAGGTGTCAGCAGGGGCTGCAGTCTCATCTGAAGCTCAGAGTTTTCTTCCACACTCACTCAGGCTGTTGGAAGAATTTAGGATTGACTGTAGGATTGAAGTCCCAGTTTTCTTACTAGCTATCATCTGGGGGTTCACTCTCAGCTCTCCAAGGCCACTCTTAGGCACTAGCCACATGGCCCCCTCATAACGCAATAGCTTACTTCTTCAAATCTAGCAGGTGAATCTCTCCAGTCTACCAAAATGAAATCTTACATAATGTAACCTAATCAAGAGAATGACTGTCCCACCATGTTCAAAAGTCCAGCCCACAATCAAAGACAGGAGATTATATAGGGCATGTACAACAGGGGGAGGGAATTTGGGGGGCATTGTAGAATTCTGCCTACAACAAGCTCTGAATACATAATTAGTTTAAATAACCTAGGTGAAGCGTGGGTGGAAGGTTGTGAGACAAACGTTCTAGTGTTGTGAGGTTGTCGCCCAGGAAAGGAACCAAACACTTAATTAAGAATTTTAACAGAGTCTTTATTAGCCGGCTAGTGACTGCCTCCCCTAGGTATTTTGGGAGAACAGCCCTGAGCCTTGGTCTTGTGGGGTTTTTAAAGGCAAAAACAACATCCTGTTGGCACACGGGTTTGTCCAGGTGCACAAAGCAAGCTAGGTAGCTAGAATACAGAAGCCAAAAGTGAGCCATTAGAGCAATCAAGCGTACAGATTTTCATTGTGTATGGTTCTTGTTCCTATGTAATGGCTCACTGGATATGTTCCTGTTTCCATGCAACGGTTTCTGTTTCTATGAGAAGGTCGATGGTTTCTCCCGCAGAGGGGGGTCTTAGTCTAACAGTTAAAATGGAGGCTCTACCTAAGATGGTGTTGGTATTGCTCAGGGTCCTCTGCTACACTACGCCAAAGGAATAACACTTGCAAAGACCATAAGACCCTAGCAGCAAGATTATTCAAGAAAATGGAGGAGAGTGTGGCTGAAGGGGAGAAAACTGATGGAGTCCGCCACCATATGAGGAAGAAGAAATAGAGAGAGATCGCTTCCTGCAGGGAGTCTGGGGACTATGCTTGATGTTTATTCTAAGAACAATGGGGAGCCAAGAAATGGGTTTTTAAATTATTAGGACCCCAGACTACACATTCTTTGAAAGGAGATCTGCATCTTGTGAGCTCGGCGTTCCCCGTGTTTAACCTGGTGCCTTAAACATGATAGGCACTCAGCGGGTGTGCTGGTGACAGTTTTCCCACTTGTCAACTTCTTGTTTCTTTGATCCCCCTACCACCTAATCCAACTGCCCCTACCTGCCTCAGACCCTCTTGTTAGACCCTCATGAAACCCATTTTCTGACCCCTGACCTCAGCCCCCGAACCAGATGGTTATATTTCTCTTCTTGGATCTACACACTGAAAGCTCCAAGTGAAACACGCTCCCTCCACTGTCTGAGACTGCAGGCCCCCATCCATGCAGAGCCACCCTCTTTTCCGACGTTACCCATCCAAGGAAGCAGCTGCCCACCTCCACACCTGCCAGTAGGAACGCCATGAATTGCTGGGATTCACCCAGGACTGTCTGCAGACTTGCGGTAGTGGATTGAAGCAAACTTTACACTGGACCTCAGATACCTGTCTGTTAGTAGTACAGGCTTCTGTTCCTTCAATAACTAAATTCACGGGGGAAAGAAAAAGGAGAGAGTAAGAGAGATATGGAGGGAGAACCCTTAACTTTACAAAGACCTAAGAGATATATCAACAAATCTGTGGACCTTATTTGGATCCTGATTCAAACAACATATTTAAAAAATGAAAACCAGATGATAGTACAAAAAAAAAAATAGGAAACTAAAGAACAATATCTCTCATTAACATCAACAAAAAATTATCAGCAA
>NW_007729144.1:29540-34297 GCF_000696425.1 Galeopterus variegatus
AAATTTTTTAAAAAATTTTAAAACAATAGCATTTATTTATTTTTATTTATTTTTTTTTTTTTTTTTAAAGATGACCGGTAAGGGGATCTTAACCCTTGACTTGGTGTTGTCAGCACCACGCTCAGCCAGTGAGCAAATCGGCCATCCCTATATGGGATCCAAACCTGTGGCCTTGGTGTTATCAGCACCACACTCTCCCGAGTGAGCCACAGGCTGGCCCAACAATAGCATTTAAAATAGCACACACATACACACCCCAGTTATGGCCTGAATTGTGGCTCCCCCACCACTAAAATTCATATGTTGAAGTCTTAACCCCAGAATGTGACTGTATATGGAGATAAGATCTTTAGAGAGGTAAAACAAGGTCATTAAGGTGGGCTATAACCTAATATGACTGGTATCCTTATAAGAAGAGGAGATTAGGACACACACACACACACACACACACACAGGGAAGGCCATGTGAAAATACAGAGAGAAGATGGCCACCTACAAGCAAGTTGGTTAGAGCACAGTGTTGTAACATCAAGGTCAAGGGTTCGGATCCCCGTACTGGCCAGCTGCCAAAAAAAAAAAAAAGGTTTAAAAGCAAGGAGACCTCAGAAGAAATAGACCCTATTGACACTTTGATATTGGATTTCTAGCTTCCAAACTATAAGAAAATAAATTTGTGTTGTTTAAGCCACCCGGTCTGTGGTACATCATTACAGCAGTGCTGGCAAACTAATATACCTCCTCCCCACAAAAAAGTGAAACGCTGAGGTATAAATCCAACAAGACATGTACAGAATCTATATGCTAAGTATTATAAAATACTGATAAAAGAAATCAAAAACCTAAAGAAATGTAAATATACTGTATTCATGGATTGAAAATTTAACCTAATAAAGAAATTGTTCTCCTTCAAATTTATCTACAGATTTAGTACAATTAAAATCCCAGCAGGATTTTTTGTAGGTATAGACAAGCTGATCTAAAATTTATATGGAAAAGCAAAGGACTAGAATAGCTAAAACAATGTTGAAAAAGAAGAATAAAGTTGGAAGAATCACACTACCTGATTTTAAGACTTACTATAAAGCTACAGTAATCAAGACAGTATGGTATTGGTGAGGGACAGACACATAGATCAATAGAACAGAATAGAGAAATCATAATTAGATCCACAAAAATATGCTATCTGATTTTTGACAAAGGTGCAAAAGCAGCTCAATGGAGAAAGGATAGTCTTTTCTACAAATGATGCTAGAACCAAGGACATCTGCATATAAAAACAAATAAATAAACTGCAACATAAACTTTATTATGTTTTGTGCAAAATATAATTCAAAATAGATTATGGATCTATTTTGTAAATACAAAAAAATTTTTGTAAATGTAAAACCCAAAACTATAAAATTCTCAGAAGAAAATGTAGTATAAAATCTTTGTGACTTGGGGTTAAGCAAAGCATTCTTAGATATGACACCCAAAGCACAATGCATAAAAAGAAACATGTTGGGGCTGGCCGATTAACTCAGTTGGTTAGAGCATGGTGTTGATAAGACCAAGGTCTGGGGTTCGATCCCTGCACCAGCCAGCTGACAGAAGGGGGGAAAAAAGAAAAAAGAAAAATTTGATAAATTGGACTTTGCCAAAATTGAAAACCTTCACACAGTAAATGACACTTTAAAAAACAATGAAAAGACAAGCTACAGACAGAGAAAATATTTGCAGTGTCTAACAAGGAGTCTTTTATTCAGAGTACCTAAAGAACTCTCAAAACTTAACAGGAAGAAAACACACAACCCACTTAAAAATGGACAAAATAGGGCTGGCTGGTTAGCTCAGTTGGTCAGAGCACGGTGTTATAACACCAAGGTCAAGGGTTCAGATCCCCATACTGGCCAGCCGCCAAAAAAAAATGGACTAAATACTTGAACAGACACTTCACCAGAGAGGATATATAGATGGGAAATAAGAATATGTTCATTATCATCAGCCATTAGAGAAATGCAAATTGAAATAACAATGAGATACCACTTCACATCTATTAGAATGGCTAAAATAAAAAATGCTGACAATACCATGCACTGATGAAAATGCAGTGTGTCTGGAATTCTCATGCCTTGCTGGTGGAAATGCAAAATGGTATGACCACTTTGGAAAGCAGTTTGACAGTTTCATACAAAACTAAACATACACCTACTATACAGAAACCGCACTTGTGGATATTTCAGAGAAATGAAAATTTATGTTCACATAAAAATCTACATGAATGTTTAAGGCAATTCCACTCAAAATTACCAAAAAATTGGGAATAACTCAAATGTCTTTCAGNAGATGGGAAATAAGAATATGTTCATTATCATCAGCCATTAGAGAAATGCAAATTGAAATAACAATGAGATACCACTTCACATCTATTAGAATGGCTAAAATAAAAAATGCTGACAATACCATGTGCTGATGAAAATGCAGTGTGTCTGGAATTCTCATGCCTTGCTGGTGGAAATGCAAAATGGTATGAATGAGATACCACTTCACATCTATTAGAATGGCTAAAATAAAAAATGCTGACAATACCATGCACTGATGAAAATGCAGTGTGTCTGGAATTCTCATGCCTTGCTGGTGGAAATGCAAAATGGTATGACCACTTTGGAAAGCAGTTTGACAGTTTCATACAAAACTAAACATACACCTACTATATAGAAACCGCACTTGTGGATATTTCAGAGAAATGAAAATTTATGTTCACATAAAAATCTACATGAATGTTTAAGGCAATTCCACTCAAAATTACCAAAAAATTGGGAATAACTCAAATGTCTTTCAGCTGGAGAATGGATAAGCAAACTATGACACATCCATGCAAGGGAATACTACTTGGCAATAAAAAGAATGAACTATAAATATACTCAATAACTTGGATGAATCTCAAAGGCATTATGCTGAGTGAAAGAAGCCCATCTCAAAAGATTACATACGACATAGACTTCATTTTTGTGACATTCTTAAAAAGACAAAAGTATATTGACAGAATTTGTATAAGAAATTTACACGTAGAAGGAAAAGTATGTTGACAGGGAACATATCAGTGATAATCAGGAGTTAAAGGTAAGGGCAGGATGTGACCATAAAGGGACAGCACGAGGGAGTTTTTTGGAGTGATAAAACTATTCTATTCTGTATCCAAATTGTGGTGGTTACACAAATCTACACATGTGCTAATTTCATAGAATTGTACACACAAAAAAGTCTATTTTGATGTATGACAACCTTACAAACTTTAAAAAAAAAAATTTTAATGAGATTACCTTGAACATTGACTAGATATTTGATGAAATTAAGTAATGATTGTTAATTATTTTTACATGTGATAATGTTACTTTTAAGTCCTAATATTTTTTTCTTTTCATTTTTGTTTAATTTTTTATCTTTTTAAGATGCACACTAAAATATTTAAGGGACAAAATTATGTGAAATATGGGATTTTCTTAAAAGTACTACTGGAGGAGTGAAGTGGTTGGGGAACAAATGAAACAAACCTGATCATGAGTTGATAATTGTTGAAGGTGGATGATGGGTACATGGGCTTCATTACACTATTCTGTCTACTTTTGTATACGCTTGATAGATTTCATACTAAAAATGTTTACAAAGGGGTTGTTAACCTTCAACATCAGGCTGCCTGGTATGCAGCCTGATTTTGCCATTTAGTAGTTGACCTTGGGCAAGTTACTTATTTGTCTTTAACTTCATTTTCTCCATCCATAAAACTAGGGTATTAATGATCACATCCATCTCACAGGTTGTTGTCAAAATTAAGTGGATGTTGTCAGAATACATGAAAAGCAATTTACCTAGTTCTTGGTACAGTAGTCCCCCTTATGTCTGGGGAGTATGTTCCAAAACCCCTGGTGGATGCCTGAAACTGCAGCTAGTACCAAACCCTATAAATACTATGCTTTTTACTATATATACATAACTATAATAAAGTCTAATTTATAAATTAGGCACAATAAGAGATTAACAGCAATAATAATAAAGAACAATTATAACGATATACTGTAATAAAAATCATTTTAAAACTTAGGAATTGTTTATTTCTGGTATCTGCCATTTAATATTTTTGGACCAAGGTTGACCACAGGTAACTGAAACAGTGGAAAGCAAAACCACTGAGAAGGGGGGAACTACTGTATATTGCACATACTCAATAAACGTTCATTATTTGGGGGTCATTATTACAGCTCCCAAACTGATTTCTCAATGCCATCTCCTCTGTATGAGCAGGTCTTCTCCCAAGCATCTCTCTGGATATCCTATGGTATTTCAAAAGGACCACTGTATTTTACATCCTAATTCAGAATTATGAAATGTATATTTGAAATTCTACCTCCCGCTCTCACCGCATTCTATGTTCTATTCTTTATTCTAGTGTCTATCTAGGAAGAAATCCTAAAAGATTGGGTTGGATAAAAATCCAGAAGTGGCTATCTTTTCCTCTAAACAAGGAGTAAATGAAAGTTTATAGTGAGTCATCATGAGGTGGAGTTCATCTTCTGGACTGACATCACAGAATCACAGAATCTGAGACTGAAAAGACCTGTGAGGTCATCTGGTCCAGTCTCCAACTCAAGGCAGCAGGCCCTCTCCAGCACTCCTATGGCATCCATTTTCAGGACAAAGGAGCTCATCCATGATTACAGAGACCATATAGTTAAAGTGTCTAGAATAAGCTCAGTCTCAAACATTCCATCCTATGGTGC
>NW_007729144.1:34745-36508 GCF_000696425.1 Galeopterus variegatus
GAGACCATATAGTTAAAGTGTCTAGAATAAGCTCAGTCTCAAACATTCCATCCTATGGTGCACAGTGATACACTCATACTAGTTAAAATGTGCCACTTCAGAGCTCAGAAAATACAGTTACTGAGAGAGGTCAAGTTGTAGTTATGCTCTCCTTTGGTTTCATACCTCTCCCTCTCTTGCCACATCCTCTACCCAGTAAAGGGAGGAGCACCTAGAACCTCTCCAACCAGAGCTGAGCAGTGGTAAGGATCAGTAGTGTGACTTCTTTTTTTTTTTTGGCAGTTGGTTGGTACAGGGATTGAACCCTGGACCTTAGTGTTATCAGCACCACACTCTAACTGACTGAGCTAGCTGGCCAGAGCCCAGTAGTGTGGCATCTTGGTGGGATGAGTTAGAAGCACTGGAACATAATCTCCCTAGCCCTCCCTTCCCCTTTACAATCCTCCCTACCTGAATTGGCACTTTGTCACACTCTGGCACACTTTGACTTCCCTTAAGACAGTGTACAGACTGCTTCAAAAAATTAAGAGGGAAATGGAGCCAGGTGTCTTTGTCCATTTTGTGCTGCTGTATCAGAATACTTGAGACTGGGTAATTTATAATGGACAGAAATGTATTTGGCTCATAGTTCAAGATCAAGGGACTGCATCTGGTAGAGGTCTTCTTGCTGCATGATAACATGGCAGAAGGCATCACGTGGGCAAGAGAGCATGAGAAAGGGGCCAAACTCGCTTTTATAACAAAACCATTCTCATGATAACGACATTAATTCATTCATGAGGGAAGCTCTCATGACCTAATCACCTCTTAAAGTTTTCATCTCTCAATACTGTTGTATTGGAGATTAAGTTTCCCACACATGAATTTTGGGGGACACATTCAAACCATAGCACTAGGTCTGAGTGACATTTTCAGCCAGCTCAGAAGAAAAAGAAAACAAAGTATCTCTTGGATCATTCACAGAGTTTACCAACTGCAACTAAAAACTCAGGCTCCAATGTCCCTGTCCTAATAGTATTAGTTTAAGATGTTGACAGTGACATCTGTGGAGATCTCATTCATCACTGTACATCAAAGAGCAAATGTCATTCTGGTTGGGAAACTAGTATATGAGAAAGAATGGTCATCTTAGTAAACTGGTAGCTCCAGTGGATTCTAGTGTCTATTTCTAACTCCTCCTGTCCCATGCTTCTGCTGCCAACAGAGCTCAGGTCTAAAACCCTAACTGAGCCTTTGTGCTATCTTCTGAGTTACAGTAACAGCAGCCATCTGTTGAATATTTCGCTCTGTGACTGGCACTACACTAAGTTTGGTAACATACCTCATTGAAGCCTCACAACAACCCTATGAACTAGATACTACCCATCTACATATGATAATATACATCCATCTATAGAGTAGGAAATTCGGAGAGTTGAGTAAATTAAATTATCTAAGGTCCCAGAGAACTCTAAGTGCCAGAAGCAAGATTCTTAAAAAAATAAAAAAATATGACCGGTAAGGGGATCTTAACCCTTTGACTTGGTGTTGTCAGCACCACGCTCTCCCAAGAGAGCCACAGGCCGGCCCTGGAAGCAAGATTCTTACTCTGTACTGTCTCCAAAGGCTAGGTCTTTGACCCTGAGGGCACGAGAACCCAGATCAGGACTTGAAGCTTGATTCAGACCCAGAGGAAGCTCCTGAGTGATCCTAATGGCCTGGAGCTGTGAACAAAATCAGTTTTCTGTCAAGAGGGACCAGGAAATGGAAGTTGCCATCCACTG
>NW_007729144.1:37414-45353 GCF_000696425.1 Galeopterus variegatus
ACGCCTCCTGCCGGGCCACGCCTCCTGCCGGGACCCGCCCCCCGGCCCGCCCCGCGGCGCATTGTGGGACCTGTCCGCCTGCCGGGCGGTGGAGGACACGGCGTTCGGTTATGGGGATCCAGCCGGTGAGACCCTTGTTCCATAGCCTGCGCTGGGGGGCACCGCCCCATCTGGCTCTGGGCACTCCGCTCCAGATTAGGGGCTCACGGCCGACCCCGCTCCGCAGAGCTCTGGATCCGCCCTGGATGCTGGGGTCCTGGTACCGCGCATCTGGGCTCGGGACCCCGCCTAGGTTACCCCTCCGGCCTTGGCATGCTTCCACGCTGGAACTTGGGGTCGCCACCCCTAGGGCGGCTGGTCGAACAGGACTGTCACCGCCCACGCCCCGGGCTCTTGCCCAGCGTGGCGGTCACGCTGCCTCCTCTACCCACAGAGCGCAGGCCTGCTGGCCTCCCTGGGGGTGGGGCTGCTGACTCTGCTCGGCGTGGCTCTGGGCTCCTACTTGGTTCGGAAGTCTCGCCGGCCTCGGGTCACTCTCCTGGACCCCAATGAGAAGTACCTGCTGCGACTGCTAGACAAGACGGTAAGTTGTGGAAGAAGGGGCCAGGGTAGACGAGGGGAGCAGTATGAAGGGTTCAGCATCCTCGGTGGTTGGGATGTCCCGTGGGACTTGGCAGCTCCGGACACGCCTGGTGAAACCCTTGTGTCATCCATCCTCCAGACTGTGAGCCACAACACCAAGAGGTTCCGCTTTGCCCTGCCCACCGCCCACCACATTCTGGGGCTACCTGTGGGTAAGGAAAGTGTGGCGTGAGCTCCTTTCCCTGGTGTCCTAAGAGGGTGATTCCCTTCTGGAGTCGCCTGAAACGCGCGGCTCCTGTCTGTTTCCTCCACGCAGCATTCCCCTCCCCCCACTCAGCTGTGGATCCTCCAAGCTGTGAGGTGCCAGTGGGCCCCAGTCGCCTGAAACGCGCGGCTCCTGTCTGTTTCCTCCACACAGCATTCCCCTCCCCCCACTCAGCTGTGGATCCTCCAAGCTGTGAGGTGCCAGTGGGCCCCTCTAGGGTGTGGCTTCTGTGCCCCCAGCCATCTTTAACACTCAGCAGTCTTCTCTCCTTCCTAAAGAATTTGCTCATAGCTCCCCCTGAGCAAACACTAATTTTTTCCCATTGCCCATACCCTAGACTCACCCTTTGCTGCCAAGATCCTGGCAGCAACTGATGAGTTTCTCCAATGGGGGGGACTTAACGAGAAATCCAGCTGGGGGCTCCAAGGTGTGAATCCTCCCTGCCTGGTAGCTCCTTGAGACCACAGCATGAAGCAAGACACCCTATTTTCCCAAACTTCTGAGTATTTTGAAAGGTAACAGGTGTGCAGTACACCCACAAGCAGCCTTTATATAACTCTCCGCACGGTCCCCAGGCAAACATGTCTACCTCTCTGCCCGAATCGATGGCAGCCTGGTCATCAGGCCATACACTCCTGTCACCAGTGATGAGGACCGAGGCTATGTGGATCTTGTCATCAAGGTAAGGGGGTAGGAAGGAACCCCAGGGGCTCTTTACCTTACTCTTTCTGGGATTTGTAGAAACTTCCAAGACGTGTTTGATAGCAGGAGATGGCATTTCCTTTGTGGATATGAGGAAAGTATGTGGACTGAGAAAAGACAGCATGTGTGTGATCCCTGCCACAGCCTCGGGAAGTTTCAGTCAACATAGGACTCAGAAACAAGTGACATTCCAAATAAGGTATTTTCCTTCCTGTTTTATCAGGTATACCTGAAGGGTGTGCACCCCAAATTTCCTGAGGGAGGAAAGATGTCTCAGTACCTGGATAGCCTGAAGATTGGGGATGTGGTGGAGTTTCGGGGGCCAAGTGGGTTGCTCACTTACACTGGGAAAGGTATTGACTTGTCTTTTCCTTGAGCCTGTCTCCCATTTCTCAAGTTCCCATAGTCCTCTTAGCACAGTATGGCTGTGTGTACGTGTGTGTATGTGTGTATATGGACCAGAGCTACCCTTGCTTCTAAACCTAACACTGATACTATAGAAAGTCATATTTCTCAGCCCCAATTGTGACAGGGAGCAGTTCCCCATCCCCTTGAACTCACCAGCCATGACAGCAGTGGAGATTACTAAAGCAAACATATGCCTCTCTTTCCTTCCCTCAACGGTTCGCCCTTCAGGCTGAGCTGTGGAGAGAGCCAGAGATAGCTTTCAGCCCTTCCAGAGGGACCAGCAGGGTGCATTAGCAAGTCCCTGGAGCTGTTCTGAGCCACTTGGGAAAGTAGATGCACACCTGGCCTCATGCCTGTTGCCATCACCAGGGGGTGACCCTCTGCCAGAGGCAGCTGATACTCACTGTGTGGCCCTGAACTGACTGGTAGACAGATAGTCCTGGCCCCATTGTCCCACAAGTGTATTATTGTCAGGGCTGGCTCAACTCAAACCTCCACCCAAATTCCAGGATCAGATTTCATAGCAGCTGCTAGACTGGCCTTGGGCACATTTTCAATTCTGCATTTGTTTTCTTATTTCCCTATATTGACTTTGTTCTTCCACCCCTCTCTTCACTTGACTTCTCAGGGAATTTTAACATTCAGCCCAACAAGAAATCTCCACCGGAACCCAGAGTGGCAAAGAAACTGGGAATGATTGCTGGAGGAACAGGTGCATATCACTTGAGAGACCAGGACCATTCTCTCCCACCATTGTTGATTGTTGCCATGCAACCCTAAGTGACTCTCAGAAGATTTGGTAATCATAGCCAAGCTGTTAATCAGGGGATTCCCAGCAATGCCTAGAGCTCCCCAATATCTGAAAAACAAAACCATAAGAGGTAGAAACCAAAAAAATTTTTTAACTGATAGAATGAGAGAAATAAATCAAATGGGCTCTCCTCACATTGAATGGATCTAATAATTTTTAGGTGAGAATAGAGAGAAACATAGGAATGACTAATCAGGAAGAAAGAAAATTAACATTGGACACTACTATGTATTAGACACTGTGTGGTCTGATACTGGACATGGTGTGTACTCTAATATACTACTGTGTATGAGACACATATAAATTAGATATATATATATAATTATGAAGGAGGTACTAGTCCTCCCCTTTTACAGATTAGAAAAAGGAGGTTCAGAGAGGTTAAATGGTTTCCACAGGGTTATTTAATGGCCAGAGGCAGGATTAGTATCTGGCTCTGCCTAATTCCAAAGTACTTGCACTTAACCTCTGCAAGTCCAGTTTTCCAGAACCCCCATCACTGAATCAGGAGGTACTTGTAGTCATATATGACATTTGAGTCCTAGCCTCCAAGGAGCTTTCAGAGGAAGAGGCTTAGATTTGTTCCTTAGGAGGATTTCAACAATATGAACTTCTGTGAATATTGAGGGTATCCGGAAATGTAGGTGCTGGAGAATATGCAGAAGGAGGTTAAAGGATTAGGATATGAAAGGAAAGTGAAGTGAAGTGATGAATGAGAAGAATTAACATGAAAGGGTTGATCAGCTAAGGAGCTGGGATGGGCAAAGGGTATGGCCTCATATGACTGGGGGGTATCTTCATGCAGGAATCACCCCAATGCTACAGCTAGTCCGGGCCATTCTGAAAGACCCTGAAGATCCAACCCAGTGCTTTCTGCTTTTTGCCAACCAGGTTGGTTTGCTTTTCTCAGTTCTGGGACTTCAAAGTTGCCTGTGGGTAGGGCTGAGAGATGTGCTACCAATGGGCAAAACTGGCCCAGTGTCTGTTCTAGCCTCTGCCCAAAGTCCCTCTACTACTATATAAGGTGCAGGACCCTCTACTACTATAAGGAGGAAAAAGTACAAAGCATTGAGCCAGATTCCTTCCCTGGTCCTCAAGGAAAGAAGGGAACATTTAAGGCATGTAGTCCTGAGCATAGAAACTCAGGTTTTCTTGGTTAAATATTCTGTCTTTATTCCTAAATAATGTGTAGATAAAGGCCGTTCCCTTCTCCTTCCCCTCATCCTAACTCCCTAAAAGCACTGTAAGTCTTGCTTATTCCCTAGAACTTTAGCATTCCTTTAGCATTCTTTTTATGTTTTGGTTGAAACGTCATTGTAGTAGAGAACTTTTTTTCTGTGGGCCTAGATGTTTCCTAAAGACTTTCCTTCCTCTTTGCATTTCAGACTGAAAAGGACATCATCTTGCGGGAGGACTTGGAGGAACTGCAGGCCCGATATCCCAATCGCTTTAAGCTGTGGTTCACTCTGGATCATCCCCCAGAAGGTACCCTCCCCTTTCTGGACATCCCAATATCCCCTCATCATCAAAATCAAAGTCTTGCCCCCTCTGTGAGTTCTGGTTTCAGTGAAACCAACCCTACCTGCCAAACCCCCAACTCTGAGTGTAGAGACACAGTGGTCCCCTCGTCCCTTTCCTTCAAGTTCCTGTTTACCAGGTGTGCAGCAAGGATGGCTGTAGCTGCTGCTACAACTTCATACCTTCTCAGGAGCTTTTCAGGGCCCTCCCCAGTGGCCCATCCTCATGGCACCACACCCCCTTGCCAGCATGGGTCTGGAGCGCCAGTTCTCTCCTCTCCCCTATACTTCAGATTGGGCCTACAGCAAGGGCTTTGTGACTGCTGACATGATCCAGGAGCACCTGCCTGCCCCAGGGGATGATGTGCTGCTGCTGCTCTGTGGGCCACCCCCGATGGTGCAGTTGGCCTGCCATCCCAACTTGGACAAGCTGGGCTACTCACAAAAGATGCGATTCACCTACTGAGCATCCCTCAGTTTCCCTGGTCCCATTCCCTGCAATTGTCCCCAGTCAGTACTCAAATAATGTAAGCCCTAGATTCTTTTCCTGAAAGTATCAGCCTTTTGTATCTTACTCTGGAGCTGAAATCCAGATGGTACCTGCAGGAACAACATTCCTGTAGCCATGGAAGAGGGCCAAGGCTGAGTCATTCCCTAGAAGGTCCCCCAAATCTCTTTGATAAAAGGTCCAGGTGAGGCCAATGGAGCAGTCTCTTCCACAGAATCAGAAAGCTGGGAGCATGTACATTTGTTCCAATACCGGCTAGTTCAGTGATAGCATCACACTCTCACCTTCTTTGTCTGTGATGAAAGGAACAGTCTGTGCAGTGGGATTTACTTAACATTCAATGCTTAACCCATGCGCAAATTCTGCATATGTGAGTGCAAGTTGAGTGGACTTATAGAGGTAGTCTTATAGAGATGGCAAAGAAAAGAGGAAATGGTTTCTTCAGGCCACCAAACCTCACAGAAAGGAGTTCAAAACATCTATTTGTGTGTCTGTCTCTCTCAGCCCCTGCCTGGGCTAGAGAGAAGTAGCTACCCATAATTTAAGACTGCTGCTGTGGCAGGAACCTCTGGCTATGCAAATAAATGGGGCTGAGGCCTCTGTGTGATACTTAAGGGGTTGTTGTGTCTGGGCTCCTTGTTTCCAAATGACTGGGGAACTTGGGAGAAAGGATTTCTCAGCACAGAATTTTTCCCATATCTTCCAAAGAGCCTTTGAGCAGTTGTCTCATGTGCTGAAATGTGAGCTGCCACCAAATTCAGTGATCATCTCAACAGCTGTCTCAGCAGAGCCAGAGCTCAACTTCTCCCTGAAGGCTTTTAAGGTGGGGGAAGGAGAACACATGTTAGAGGACGTTTGTTGAGCCCAGGGTCCCCTCACAGAGATCCCTTGATTTGGCCGCTCTTCCCCTTCTTCCTTCTTTTGGTTCTTCCTTCACCATATTTGTCCTTCAGGATGCCTGGCAAACAAATTAAAGTATTTCCTTTCTGTTTGGAAAAGAAGCCTTCTTTAAAAAGTAATCTGACATCCCCAGCCCTGGACTTGTTGGTGCATGGACAGAGTTGGCCACCCCCAAGCCCATCTGTCCTGAATGCCCTTCTCCTCTGCTATGACAGCATGACCCAATCCACTCCCTTCTGCCAGGATAGCACTAGGGCAGCCTCTTCGGATTCTTCTTTGTGAGTCTCATTGGGACAAAACAATGTGTTGGGCTCAGGAAAGTTGACATTGTTTTTCTGCATGGAACTATCTATTTGCTGTCTCTGTGCACCTGAGAGAAAGGCTTGTGGAACCCTCAGAATTCACCCCTCCATAGGGCAGAGTCTTCAGTACATTCTGCTGGTGGTACGCCATCAAACATTTCCTGTATGGCACTGTGCTCTGAAAGACACAGTCTCAACCACCTCACCTCCAGAAAGAAAAATCTTGCTTAGGATTGTTGGGCTCAGATAGTGAAGCAGCCCAGCAAAGAGAATTTTCCACATGGAAGCTCACCATTCCTTGTCTTGAATGGGTTTCTGCCTTATCCACTCAACATACAAACATTTATTAAGGACCTGTTGTGTGCCAAGCACTGTACTATGCCCTAAAAATACAATTGTGACCAAGACTGGGCTTAGAACTCACAAAAGAACTCCAAAGAACTCACAGTCTAAGACAGACAAGTAACAAATCATTACAACACAGCATGACTAATACCATAGCAGAGATACACAGACAAGCTACAGATGGGAAAGATTCAGAGAAAGAGGAGGAGAGAAAATTAACATTTTTGAGTTAACTAGCCATGTAGCAGGTACTGTACTAAGAACTCTATCTAATTGTATAATTTAATCCTTATGATAATTTCATCAATTGAAGATTAAGGATTTGCCAAAGGTCATACAGCTGGTCAGTGGCTGGCAGAGCCTGAATGTGAAGTTAGGATTGTCTGAGGCCAAAGCCAAAACTAGAACTGGTCATTGTAAATTGCTTGGATCTTTCAGCAGACAGAGGGGAAGGGCAATCCAACAGAAGGACTGGCATGTGCAGAAGCCTGGAGGAATGTAAGAGAAGGTCACATTTGGAGAACTAGGGGAAGTTCATTGAGGCCCAACATGCCAGAGGGAAAACAGAAAGATGAGTCTGAGAGTAGGCTAGTGCCAGCTCGTAAAAAACCTTGTAACACAAGGCAGAGGAAACTTGACCTCAATCCTGTGGATAGTGGGCAGTTTCTGAGGGTTTTATACAGCAGGCAACACAATAATAGTAATGTTTACGAAGCATTTGCTATTTGCCAGGCATACTGACAGCCTTCATTAATTCACTGAATCCTGACAAAGACCCCATGGAAATAGCACTATTTCCCCCCATTTTTCAGATGAGGTAATTATCATTTGGAGGGATTCGGCAGTGTGCTTAATATCATAGGCTGGCCAAACACAGAAACCTGGGTCTGTGTGACTCCAGAGCCCGTGCTTTTAACCAGCACCAACAGAATTAACACCATTGCCCTGAGGCGTCCATATAGGATTATAATGAGCCACTTTCTCTGCATCTAGAATGGCCTTAGTTGTGTACCATCCTTGGGAAAACTGAGGAAATTGTCAGTCCCTCAAATCACCTTTTGTGTTGAGGGTTCAGACGAGGGCTGTACTGCCCTGTATTGTTTCCCAGACAGGCACTCTGGGGCATGTGGGACATGAGCTGGAGCAGGAGTTGTCAAGCAAGATTAGTTAGAAACAATTCCGCTGTTTCTGACAAGAAATAACAGGAGCCCAAACTAAAGTCTAGCTCAGTGCCTGGCACATGGTAGGAGCCCAATAAATAGTTTGTGGAAGGAAAGGAGGGACGAACCATGAGGTTGAAGAAGGGATTAAGCAGCGTTTCGGAGATACAACGACTGGCGTTGGTAATAGAAGAGATGGAGGGATTTTCCCGGCTTAGACGGCAAGGTGTGCGGTAGGAAATTCAGCATTCCTTCCCAGGGTTTGGTCTAATTCTCTGAAATTCCTTATCCATCACGCGCTCGGGTCTGTAACTTAACGAGGAGTTTGGAATCCGACCGTGCGAGGAACCAGGCGGGGAGGTGGGCCTGGCGTGCGAGGGGCGGGGCCAGGGCTGGGGGCGGGGCCTCGGCCGCGGGGGCGGGAGCCCGGGCGCGGCGG
>NW_007729144.1:45617-54249 GCF_000696425.1 Galeopterus variegatus
GGGGAGGCCGCTGAGGATCCCGGGCCGCTCGGCCGCAGGCCGCCGCCAACGCCGCGGGATGTAGCGCGGGGGACGGCGGCCCCCAGCAGAGCCTACCCGCCCTGCCGTAAGTTTCCCCGGAGCTGACCGGTCGGCAGGCACTCGGCCTGAGCGCAGGGACCCCGGGAGCCCCAGCCCAGGCCTAAAGAGGGGACAGCCGTGGGGGTAACCCGCCCCGACGTCCCGAGGGTCCCAGACCCCGCCCTGGAGCCGGCCGGGCCTCAGGGCTCTTGCGGGTCGGGGTTGTAAACATTTCCGGCCCCTCCCACAGCGCGCCGCCTCCGAGGCGGCCTCCGAAGCAGTCTGGGTGCCCGGCTGTCTCCGACTCCCATCAGCCCTGGTGAGTGCTGCGTCTTCAGCTCCGCTGGGGCTTGAGATGTCCGAGTTCCGACCCTAAGTCGGGAATGGACAGCCAGAGCTAAGCCTAGTTCCAAGGGTTAGGGGGGTGCGGGTCTGGCTGGGGACACCCGCCCTTGGTGGCCGGGGAAGTCCTAAGGTTCCTCTTTGGCAGATCAGACCGTGACAGTGGTCCCACCTTGATGGGGTCAGAGGAGAGGTTGGTGGACAATCTATGGGATTAAGATAATCCTAAAAACTGAAATGTGAGAAAACCCTAAACTACTCTGGGGAGAAACTAAATTTCATTCCATTAGAAATCTAGATTGATGTATGTTATCTCATGTTTAAGAATTTTGGTCTTCAATCCTTTGATTTTTAAGAAAAGAAAACAGATAAGTGTTTTCCCTCAGTTTGTTGTGCTGCATGGGAGAATGGGAAACTGACAAGGACAATATCAGTTTACCCAGTTTCAGATGTCGGAGAAGCAATGGGAGGCCATTAACCATAGTATTTCCCTTAAGTATTTATCCTAGAAAACACAGCAGTGAATACATAGGCTGCCGTCTTAAATCAAATAAAGACTGTAATGGCTGGTTCTTTTCTGAAATGAAGTAATAGTAGGGTTGTTAACTGCTTTTTTCTTTTGATAGTGGTTGGATAGGCTGATGGTGCAACTGCTGTTCATGAGGTTTTGTAGTATCTGTGCACTGCCAGGAATTTAGACAGGGTGGCACTAAACAGATTGCAATGTCAGGGTTCCCAGCTTGCAGCCACTAAATTTCTTTATTCCAGAAGTAACTTCTATGTGGCCATTGTGGTTGGGACTTGGGCAATCAGTCTTAAAAACTGGTGTTATCTGTGAAGATACAACTTAGGGTAGACCTCCACAAAATTATACCTAATTGCAGAGTAGAATCTGAAAGCATTCTCAGTCATCAAGAAATTATATGATTCCCAAGGAATAAAAAATAAATAAGCGACCACTTTGTCTGCACATAGGAATCTCAGAAAAGTAACAGGAAGCAACATTAATTAATCCACTATGCTCTCCATTTCTGAGAGATAAAGTACATCACCTTAAGTAGGCTTTTTAGGCTATCTTCAGTTCTCTTCAGTCTGGCCTCATTTTACCTAAGTAAGACTCCCTTCTGGAAAAGTGGATTATTCATTGCCCTGGGGGCTGTGTTCTTTCAACCCTTTGTTCATATCACATATCCTCCTGGAATGCCCTGCTCCCATCTCTACCTATCAAGATTCTTTCTTAATATCTTCCACAAAACTTTCCTGATCACTTCAATAAAATTGAGCTTTTCTGAATTCCTCCAGCATTTAATGGCACTTAGCCTTATAGCAATGTTAGTAGAAAACAGAAGTTATTTTCCCCTCTTATTTTACCTGTATTAGTCTGTTTCTGTTGCTTAAAACAAAATACTTGGAACTAGGTAATTTGTAAGAAAATGAAATTTCTTGCTTACAGTTTTTGAGGCTGGAAAGTCCAAAGTCTAGAGAACCCTTATGTGAGGGTCTTTTTTGGTGGTGGCTTTTCAACAATGCAGGGGTCTCACATGGTAGTAAATGGCAGAACAGAGAGAGACTCACGTGGTCTCCTTTTAACACCTTCAGAACCACACCCCTCACCACCATTAATCCATTCACTATGGCATGGTCCTACAATCTAATCACCTCTTCAAGTCCCCACCTTTCGATTACTGTAATAGGATTTCCCACCCTCAACAGTTACAACGGATTAAGCTTCTATTATGTGAGCTTTGTGGAACACAGTTCAATCAATCCACAGCAAGGCCAGTATGCATGGTGTTGTTTCTGTACCCACACCACCATGCATGTTGTAAATAATCAATAGTAATAAACAGTTATATTCTCAGATTAATGAAGGATAGAATTTGCCCTTCTTTCTAGGCCACTAAATTTGTTGTTTCCCTAGGAAATTTCCTTTGACTCCTATAGTAGAAAGCCAAACTGAAACTCTTCAACATTCTTGCTATGTTATCCTGTCTACTTGTGATCACACTAGGGAACTAAACAGTCATCTTTGTATTTAAAAGCTTTGTTAATTATGGTGGGTTTTTTCTGGAGCTGGTATTCATCAAAGTTGTTACTCCAGAGCAGGGGGCTTCAACATTGTTATATTTTGTCCTTAATGTTCTTTTGTCCCTAATGTCACAATCTGGACTTTGTTCCTCTCACCATGCTTAAAGTTGATTTCCTTTTCCTGCTCACAAATGTTGGGGGCATGATTAATGTTTATAAAGTTTGTAGCTATCTTGACTTGAAATGACCCTTGAAAGTGCCCTCTCACCAAACCAGTCCAAAGTGATTGGCTTTTAGGCATGCACCAAGTTTGCTTTTGTTTCTTTGGGGAATCTGAGGTACACAGTTTAAAGTGAGTGCTATATTGTGTAACTGTATTGAACGTATATCTGTAATGTACCTGAAAGAGGGGTATTAAAAAACAGACACTGGCATGAAAATCCCTCATATGTCTGTATATGTCTGTTTACTGGGAGGTTTTTTTGGTCACAGTATTAGGAAAGTTTACCTGCCTCTGTTAGGCATCAAAAAGACCTCTCTGTTGGGATAGCTTTCATTGGGGAAGAGCTACAAAGGAAGTTAGGTTGTGATTTTTCAATTCAGACTTTTAAGTTAGTGACACTGGGCATCAAGTAGGAGAGCTGAGGCCCCATTGCTACTATTTGGTAATTTGAAACAAAGACTTGACTCATTTTTCCTCCAACAAAGCTATGAAACTACCCTCCCTAACAGAAAAGGGTAGATAGAGGAGAAGATGGCTATGGTCTTTATACTGCTAGAATTGTCTTGCTTTAAAACAATGAGAATCAAGGTAGGCATAGATAGAGGCTACCCATGGAATCCAGGGACCCCAGATTAAAAACTTCTAGAAGGGGCCGGTCCCGTGGCTCACTCGGGAGAGTGAGGTGCTGATAGCACCGAGGGCGCGGGTTCAGATCCTATATAGGGATGGCCGGTGCACTCACTGGCTGAGCGTGGTGCGGACCACACCGTGCAGAGGGTTGCAATCCCCTAACCGGTCCAAAAAAAAACCAAAACAAACAAACAAAAAACTCCTAGAAGTAGCTTTATGCCTTTGACTCCAGGGAGGGAGTGTGCTATATCCTGGAACACTTGGGAATTGGTTCACAGAATAAATGTCTCCAAAACACGTAAGGAAAATTACTCTCCAGCTAGCTGGCTGGTGATTAAGAATCAATCTTTCTTCCAAGTTTGGCACCGGATTATCTTATTTGTATGAGCATAAACACCTCCCTGCCTCCACAGCTTTACTCTTTAATATCCTAGGTTTAACCAGTTGGAAAGCTTAGTGGTAAAGGGTTATTAGCTTGAGTTAAAGAAATCCCATCAAAAATGCACTCCACGGAGTTTGGCTCAATTATAATTTCCTGTATGTTTTGAAGTCAGCCTATCGGGAAAGATTTCCTAATGTTTCTTGTAATGTGGCTTGCCTATCTCCTGAGGTATTCAGGAAACTCTAGTTTCCTGTTCTCCCTGAGCTCAGTTGTTGACGATGACTGTGTGCTGGCATCCGTCTTGTCAGAGTCTTGCACATTTAAAGGAAGAGGAACTGTCTATGTGTTGATGCCGTAGGAAGTTCTGCTGTACAGTCAGTTATTGTTTTTGTCTCTCTCGGACTAGATTTCCCCATTGTTTTCAGCTGTGCTTGTGCGTTGAGCACAGCATGACTCCTGACTGTTCTGAAACTTGAGGATTGCCCTCATGTGATGTATTAGCGTTCTCAAGAGAGAACCAATAGGATATATATACAGGTAGATAAATGAAGCGGGATTTATCAGGGGAATTGCCCTATGCAATTATGGAGGCTAAGTCCCATGATATACCATGTGCAAGACAGAGAAGCAGAGGGCTGGCCCGTGGCTCTCTCAGGAGAGTGCGGTGCTGATAACACCAAGGCTGTGGGTTCGGATCCTGTAGGGATGGCCGGTTAGCTCACTTGGGAGAGCGTGGTGCTGACACCACCAAGTCAAGGGTTAAGATCCCCTTACCGGTCATCTTTTAAAAAAAAAGACAGAGAAGCAGAAAAGCTGGTATCATGGCTCAGTTCAATATCGAAGGCTTCAGAACCAGGGAAGCTGATGGTGTAACTCTCAGTCCAAGGCAGAAAAGCCCTGAGAACCCAGGGGGCTGCCGGTGCAAGTTCCAGAATCCAAAGGCTGGAAAACTTGGAGTTCTTGATATCCAAGAGCAGGAGAAGAAGGGTGTCCCAGCTCTGCAAGAGAGAGCATGCATGAATTCGCCTTTCTTATGCCTTTATGTTCTGTCTGGGCTCTCAGCCAGTTGGATGGTGCCTGCCCACATTGGGTAAGGGTGGATCTTCCTTACTTAGTCCACTCAAATTCAAATGCCAATCTATTCCAGAAGCACTGTCACAGATATATCCAGAAATAACGCTTTACCAGCTATCTGGGTATCCCTAATCCAGTCAAGTTGACACCTAAAATCAGCCATCACACCTGACTACATATATAATTATAATCCCTGAAAAGGATTGTGATTACTCGTGGTTAAAAAGGAATTAGTATAAGAAGTCAAAGATGTGTACACAGTGAACAGCTGTGGATGATATAGTGTCTCCCTTGGGAGCAAAGTCATGTTTACTGACCAGTATAAAAGATTTGGTCTCCCTAAGCTTAAGTTTCCTTTTCTGTAAAGCAGCCCACTCTATGTGCAGGTGTAACCTGGCCATCTTTGCATTACCCTGTGGTTACTGGGGCTTGGATAACTAGTGCAAGAAAATATTCTGGCTGCTGTTATTGCTATGAGCAATAGAGTCCTTTGTCAGGGGTGGGGGGAGTGCAGAACTAGTAATTTACAACATAGTAGAAATCTTTGGAAACTTTCCCTTCTTTTGAATATTATTTGCATCTCCCTGAGGCCTGATTAAAGACCTTAAGTCCAACCAAGGAAAAACCTAAAGTGTGTCTATGGACTTTTCCTAGAAAACTGAATTTCTGGGTTTCTCTGTTTTTCCAAAACGATCTATGTGCCTGTCTCTAGTTTCTGAAAAGCTAATTTGAATGTGATTTAGATTATGGGCTTTGGTGGTTGGGACAAGCTCTCGCAGAACCGGTTATTAGGTATGTGTGTGGCAATGGGCAAATCTGGAACTGCCTCCTTGTCTTAAACTTCCTGCTTCCAGGTAAGTTACTCCTTGCTTTAAGGAGAGATTGTGATGAAAGCGTGTTATCCAGATATTGAGCCCAGGTTATAATCCTATAATAGAATTAGTAGACCTTGCAGAGAAATTAACCACTATGCATCCATCCCACAATGAGGTTCCTTTTGTATGCAAGACACATTTGTTAGAGCATTTGTAGATGGAGCCCAGATGAGTTAAGTTGGCATTCATCAACTCCATACTCTAACTGAGCTAACCAGCCAGCCAGCCCTCAGTTAGCATTTAATTTATTTCTAAGCCTGGATGATCTAGTAGTAATTGCAGGAAGGTGCTTGCTTCATAATTTTGTTCCTCAGTCTCAGAGTGAGGCCTTTCTTGGGGAGAGTGAGTTTTGGGGAGCTAACCAGCCAGCCAGCCCTCAGTTAGCATTTAATTTATTTCTAAGCCTGGACGATCTAGTAGTAATTGCAGGAAGGTGCTGGCTTCATAATTTTGTTCCTCAGTCTCAGAGTGAGGCCTTTCTTGGGGAGAGTGAGTTTTGGGAATGGTAGGCAAGACTCTTCTCATTAAATGGGCTTTCATACCTATGGGAGGGAGTTGAGGGTGGGAGCTGTTTTTCTGTGGTGACAGTTTGGTGCAGTAACCACAAATCCTTTGAAGGCAAGTATCTAGGTGTTATATTTTCAGCCTTATCTGTAAGATTAGTGAGGTTTTAGGTTAGGGTGATATTAAAGAGGGAGGACAAGGAATAGATTTCATTTACATGATTAACTGTAAAGAAGAGTACAAGAGACAGGGTATGGATTGATGAGCTGTGTCTTATTCAATACTAAATTTTAGAAATGAAACTATAAGAGGAATAAATGTCAAAACCCTTCATGTTTGTGTTTGCTTTTAGTGTCTACCATCACAGGGAGATCTCTGCCCCCTGGGGCTGAGAGACCCCAACCTTTCCCCAAGCTGAAGCTGCAGGGTACTGAGGTTCCAGCCAGATGTCTTCCCACAAAGGATCTGTGGTGGCACAGGGCAATGGGGCTCCTGCCAGTAACAGAGAAACTGACACGGTGGAACTGGCTGAACTGGGACCCTTGCTGGAAGAGAAGGGCAAACGGGTAATCGCCAACCCAACCAAAGTAAGTCGTCTTCCTAGGATTCATTCCCTTGACCAACATCTCTCCTTAGACCTCTGTCAATGTTTATTTTTTAAGATCTTCCTTCCAAAATGAGGAACCGTAACACCTTGGCAGTATCTCTACCAAAGTCCTTATCATGCTATATTAAAGTATCTTTTTGTCTGTTTTTCTCACTGTAAGCTTTTGAGAGTTCACTCATCTTTGTAACCCAAGTGCTTAGCACAAGGCCTGAAATCCAATAATTAATCAATAAAGGTCTGTGAGTGAATGAAGGAAGCAGTCAATCAGGATTAGGTTTGACTTCATATAACAAACATAAGTTCCTGTAACTTTGATCAAATAGAAGTCTCTCAAGGAAAAGAATTCTGGGAGTAGCCAATGCAAGGCTGGTAGAGAGGCTCCACTCCCCTCGGGCACCTGTCTTGCTCCTCCATCATTCTTAATTTGTTGCCTGTCATACCCACATTTTACCCACCACCAAGGAGGAAGGAGGAGGAGAAGGGCCCATTCTTTCCATTTTAAAGAGACCACCACCAGTAAGTATCCCACCACACTTAGTCCAGAACTTAGTTACATAGTTATAGTCTTCTGCAGTGGAAGTTAGGAAATGTAGTCTTTTCCCTGGACCTGAGTAAAAATGTAATAACACTGCCACCCTAAATAAAACCAAGGACTTTGTTACTTAGGAAAAGAGAGAGAATTGATATTGGGGTAGACAAGCCTGAATATCACAAAATCTAAGATGGACCATGTGTTCACCAGGGGCCATCAACAGGAAAGAGACAGAATAGCCCAGAGAAGGAGTTCAATTGCCAGGCTTTCCATCTCCATGGTTTGGAGCCTTGGGATGGAGAGAAAGGTGTCTCTCCTTTACAGGCAAGTTCTCTCCTGGGTACACTCCTTTGGACCCAGGAGTCGGTACTGCTGCTTTCTGTGGAACCACTTCTGTGGCCCAGATACTCCTGGGAGCTACTATGTATACAAAGCTTCAGTCATGATAGCATCCCCAGAGTCAATGAACAGAGTTATTGTGAAGGAAATCTTTGAGACTCTGTGTCTCCTTCATTGTTTTGAAAATTTAGTGTCTTAGAAGAGAAAGTTATTTGGAAAATTGGGGAAAATTGAGAACCACTGTCCTAGAGAAAAGGATGGGTCATTCAGTCTTAAAGAACACCTAGGCTGGTGTGCTAATCCTGTGTCCCTCCAGTGCTAGTCTCCGTCAGTCTGTCTCCTGTATGCTGAATAGAACTTCCACTCCAGCATTTACAAAGTATTAATAAATCTAGAAGTATTAATAAGTAATGTAAGGGCCAGCCCGTGGCTCACTCGGGAGAGTGTGGTGCTGATAACACCAAGGCCACGGGTTCGGATCCCTATATAGGGATGGCCGGTTTGCTCACTGGCTGAGCGTGGTGCTGACAACACCAAGCCAAGGGTTAAGATCCCCTTACCAGTCATCTTTTAAAAAAAATAATAATAATAAGTAATGTAAACTCGGTAAGTATCATGTTTTGGAGAAGAGGCCACAGGACCCTGTGTGGTATATAGTTTCCCATATGATGTGCTCCCTGATTGGCTGAGGGATAGTGACAAAATCCTGTGTAGCAAACACGCTGGGCAGAAAGCGTTAGGTTTGGATTTCTCAGGATCTCTGATCTGGAGTAGCACAGTTTATGAGATGACTCCCCAGATTGTTTTTTGTTTGCTTGTTTGTTTCCTATAGGCTGAAGAAGATCAAGCATGCCCAGTGCCCCAGGAAGAAGAGGAGGAGGTGCGGGTATTGACACTTCCCCTGCAAGCCCACCATGCCATGGAGAAGATGGAGGAGTTTGTGTATAAGGTGCAGTCTCAGAGCTTCTGTCCTGGAAGGGGAAGGGCAGCAGGCTTGTCTTTTTTTTTTTTTTTTTTTTTTTTTTTTTTTTAAAAA
>NW_007729144.1:54259-64768 GCF_000696425.1 Galeopterus variegatus
TTTTTTTTTTTTTTTTTTTTTTTTTTTTTTTTTTATTAAAGATGACCGGTAAGGGGATCCTAACCTTTGACTTGGTGTTGTCAGCACCACGCTCTCCCAAGTGAGCTAACTGGCCATCCCTATATAGGGATCTGAACCCATGGCCTTGGTGTTATCAGCACCACACTCTCCCTAGTGAGCCACGGGCCGGCCCAACAGCAGGCTTGTCTGAGATGTTCCTAGCTGGCAAGCTTGCATTGGGTTGAGAAGCTTTTACTCCTGTGGGTGGGTTTGTTTTTTGGTTAAAGTAAATCAAGACGAAGATTGGCTAAATTTTTACTGCCTACTGTGTTAGGCATTGTTCAAAATATCCTCTAAAACAGGGGTTCTAAACTTTTTTGTGCTGTGATCCCTTTGGCAGTCATCAAAATATTTAAATGTGATATAATAATGTGGCTTCCTTTACTAAAACATTAAATATGCATTTATGACAAGCGCTAATGTATTTTATTAAAATTTGTAACTTCTAAGTAGTGATGAGTAGAAACAGTATTTTGAGATATCTGCAGAACTAATATATGAAAATATATGTAATTTCTTTTTTTTTTTTTTTTAAAAAGATGACCGGTAAGGGGATCCTAACCCTTGGATTGGTGTTGTCAGCACCACGCTCACCAAAGTGAGCAACCGGCCATCCCTATATGGGATCCGAACCCGCAGCCTTGGTGTTATCAGCACCACACTCTCCCGAGTGAGCCACGGGCCGGCCCCAAAATATATGTAATTTCTATTGGTGACATAATCACAAATTCTACTGATACTGCTGTGATTTTTTGCCTACATTTATAATTGAGGGAAATGCCAAATTTAATTAAGGGTAAATGAAAATAATGATACTTTTTTCCATCCAAGTTTCCACTCACTCCCTGGATTCTGTCCACTGTGTGTGGATTCTAGATTAAGAACCCCCACTCTAAAAAGATATAGGCCCAGCCTAGTAAGAACTTAGGTCTAATTGGGAGAAAGGATGGAACAGGGGGCAAGCAGAATCTCTTGGAGGAGAAGAGCAAAGCAGGGATCTATATGTTTTTAAAAACCATATCTGTAATTTTTTTGTTTCCACTCACTATTAATTTTGAAATTTCAAGTAGCTTAAAGGAGATTGTGTCACATTTTCTTTAAATGTTGGGCAACGTTTACCTAAAGCATATCCAGATAAACTAACATGAAACAACAACAAAGGAATATTTTTAAAGTGGTCAAAACATGGGTCAGTACTCTGCCAGCCCCATTTGTGCTGTGCCTTGTATATCTCCTGGTCCAGGCTAGTTCTCCACTATTACATGGGACCATCCAAAACCTGATGGACTTCCTCCTAGACTGGTTCTCCTTCATTGCTTGTCCTTGGGGAAGCTAGTATTGTCTAGGGCCCTGCCTAGAGAAAGTGTTTATATCCTAGGTCTGGGAGGGACGTTGGAGGGTCATCCCGTATGATGTGCTCCCTGACTGGCTAAAGGACAATGACTACCTGCTACATGGCCATAGACCACCCATGCCCTCTTTTCGGGCTTGTTTCAAGAGCATCTTCCGCATCCATACAGAAACTGGCAACATCTGGACCCACCTGCTCGGTGAGTTGATGTGGATGGGGGGAAATCCAGTTTTTGTCTCCTGAATTGCCAGGGAATTATATAGCCTTTGTCCATGGGAAAGAAGCAGCACAAAGTTGGTCTGACTGATTGATAGCTGGAGCTGTGTCTTAAAACTACTGGTGATCTTGACCCTTGATCATTGATCTTTAAGACTGAGGGTGGAAGGGTTGGAAACAAAAGAAATTGGAACTAGATGTTCTCTTGTGATGCTTGGCAAAACCTGTTCCAGATGGGGGCAGTTCCTTCTGCTTCATCATTTCCCACTGTAAAGACAAAATGCCAACATTTCCCCCAAAAAATCGCCTTTTTGTCAGGGTTTGTATGACTGGTGCCATTTTCTTCTGAAAATTTTGACTGTGGTTCCCACAGCTAAACCCTGTGGCTCACTGACTGAAAACCATCAACTGTCAAATTGCACACGTTCCCTTTTTTCTCACAGGTTTTTTTCTTTGTCCCTCCTGCAGGTTTTGTGCTGTTTCTCTTTTTAGGAATCTTGACCATGCTCAGACCAAATATGTACTTCATGGCCCCGCTACAGGAGAAAGTGGTTTTTGGGATGTTCTTTTTGGGTGCAGTGCTCTGCCTCAGCTTCTCCTGGCTCTTCCACACCGTCTATTGTCATTCAGAGAAAGTCTCTCGGACTTTTTCAAAGTGAGTTGAAGGGACAGCAGTAGTAAAAGACCATGCACTTTTGTCACATCTTGTGATCCCAGTGCTGGCCAGGTGCTGGGAATTCCTATAACTCCTAAAGATCCCCTGAGATGCCAGAGAAAAGGCTTTCTGTTGTGTGGATATGGTAGGATGCTGAAGCTTTCCTTTTAAACACTTCATGAAAAAACTTACTACAGCCTCCTCAGCAGATGGAAACCAATTGTGGAATATACTTTTTACCTGAACAGTACTGTCTTTTGTGAAACATGGGGTGCCAGAGGGCTGCCTTCCAAGAGCTTGTACCCAATACTAGTTTACCCTCCTATGGGCACAAGCCAAAGTCATGTGCGGTAAATAGTCTGCTTCATCTGCTAGTGCTCCTGCCCACCAGTCAAGTAAAGCTTATCTTTGCTGCCCATGCACTGCTGGAAGCCCCAGATGTCCATTATCTAACACTTTCCTGGTTCCCAATCTCTGAGCCTGGTGTTCTGTTTGTTTTTGTTGGTATTATTATTGGTTTTGGTGGTGATGGTGGATTTTTTTTTTCCCCCAATAACACCAGTAACAAGAATATATCTTCATCATTAAAAAGGTTAACTGAAACAGAACAAGTGAAAGCACCCCTTAATAATAGTCCTAATCTAAGGATTTTATTTTTAGAAATCATCCGGTCAGAATTGGGACATATTCGGAGCCCTTCCTGAGTGTGATGCTGGCAACCAGCTGGATGTGACAGAACTTCTAAATTCAAATACCCATTAGTGGGATATAGCTATTCACAACTAAGAGAAAGGGACAGAGTTCTATGAGCAGGGATTTTTAAGAGACTTTTCCACTGTAAAGTAGAAGTGCTTAACCTTGTGGAATTTTAACCCTGGGTACAGGATAGATTGTATGGAAAGTGAGGGATACTAGGGATGGTCAAATCTGGGAACAAGTGGAGAACAGAAAGCACTTGCTAAATGAGGCATAGGAATCCTAATTTCTCCCGCTGATTTGTCTCATTTTTGTGGTTGTTTCAGACTGGACTATTCAGGGATCGCTCTACTGATTATGGGGAGCTTTGTCCCCTGGCTCTACTACTCCTTCTACTGCTCCCCACAGCCACGGCTCATCTACCTCTCCATCGTCTGTGTCCTGGGCATTTCTGCCATCATTGTGGCACAGTGGGACCGGTTTGCCACTCCTAAGCACCGGCAGACAAGAGCAGGTAGGAAGCTAGTGTAAACCTCAGGTATTTGGACCTTGGGCCTGATAGGTTCAACGCTGGGCCCTAGGATTTGCAGTTTGGGAATACCACCCAAATGCTGATTTGTGTTTAGAAGTTTCAATATGGCATGAATTTTCAAAGCTCGATTCTCCCTTAAGTTTCACACTATTTCAGTAGAATGCCATAGGACAGATTACTACCCAGCTGGTCAGTTAATTGCAAGGATAGATACGACTGCTCTTATACTTGGTTTAAGACAGTTTTAAGGGCTGTCCAGTTAGCTTAGTTGGTTAGAGCACAGTGTTGTTAACACCAAGGTCAAGGATTAGGATCCCCATACCAGCCAGCCACAAAAAATAAATAAATAATATAGTTTAAAGTATAAAGTATAGCAAGCATAGTCATTTTGGTTGAAATTAAAACACCTTAGAGGTGGCCAGTTAGCTTAGTTGGTTACAGCACAGCCTTGTAACTCCAAGGTCAGGCATTCGGATCCCCGTACTGCCCAGCTGCAAAAAAAACAATTAAATAAAATACCTTGAGCATAAACAGTGGTAACAACTAATGTAATAGCTACAAGCATAAACATTTTCATGTTGTCTCATCTGAACTCTAGCTTTTACTTATTTTTATATCTTGGTGTTCATTTATTATAAAGTTTTAATACTTGTAGCAACACCACCAATTACCACTAGTCTTCAGCCCCTTTAGACTTCTTAATATCTGCTGTGTTTTAATGTTAAGTGAAAAGAATTATTTATCAAGCATCAATCATGTGCCAGGTACTATGCTTAAACAAGGGTATCTACAAAGACAGAGAAGGTAGTCCCTGTTCTCCAGTTATGTGTAGTGTGGTAGTGTTGAGACAAGTACCCATTCTTCCCTTGCACTTGCCTTATTTGTGTGGCCCAGCAGCGACAGACAACTGCTAATCTGGGTATATCTGTCTACTCAGGAAGTCAGGGTCCTGGTTACTTAAGTCTACTATGATGTTACTGGGAAACCTATCCTACTCTTCTCTGGCTTGGGAGCCAGCTGAAGCCTTACCATTTAGGTTCTGTACCCAAGTCAGCAATCAGAGGGTTGGGGGTTTTTTGTTTATTTTTCGAGGTTTTTTTTTTTGCAGCTGGCCGGTAAGGGGATCCAAACCCCATCAGAGCATTTTGACATACCATTTTTGCCAAGGCTCCTTCAATAATGAAGAATACGAAATGTTTGTTCTTGGTGCTCCTTAAAAGGTATTAGCACTTACACAGCCTTCTTCCCATTCTGTATAAAGAAGACATATCTGCTGACTGTTATCCATCTTATGACTAAATTTCCTAAAACATGTACTGTTACCTAAAAATAGCTAATTATCATAAACATTTGAATTCCAGAGTAAGACAACAATGCCTTCCATGTGGTTGCTGTTTCCTTGCTTGATGATCTTATGTCTTTTCTGTTCAGGGGTATTCCTCGGTCTTGGCTTGAGTGGTGTTGTGCCCACCATGCACTTTACTATCGCTGAGGGCTTTGTCAAGGCCACCACAGTGGGCCAGATGGGCTGGTTCTTCCTCATGGCTGTGATGTATATCACTGGAGCTGGTCTTTATGCTGCTCGAATTCCTGAGCGCTTCTTTCCTGGAAAATTTGACATATGGGTAAGAACTGACTCTTCCAGCAGGGCTTTCTTTGATGGTGAATAACTGGCCCGAAAGTTAAAGGTCTGAGTAAAAGGTGGTAAAAGACCTGGATCATGTAGTGTTTGGGGGTATACTGGGGAAAATAGCCAATATTACCATTTTGATGTATCTCTGACAAAGTCTGTTTTTAAAATTTTCTACAACAAATATATCGCTTTTATGATGTAAAGAAAAAATTTGAGGAGAAGCTAGAACAGGCAAATACTTTCTCCTACTTATTTCTAATACCTTCTTGCCATTATCCTAAAGGCTCTTCTGTTTTTATTCCTGCAGTTCCAGTCTCATCAGATTTTCCATGTTCTGGTGGTGGCAGCAGCCTTTGTCCACTTCTATGGGGTCTCCAACCTTCAAGAATTCCGTTATGGCCTAGAAGGTGGCTGTACTGATGACTCCCTTCTCTGAGCTTTCCCACCTGAGGCGTGGAGGAAGAACTTCCCAAGTGCTTTTAAAAATAACTTCTTTGCTGAAGTGAGAGGAAGAGTCTGAGTTGTCTGTTTCTAGAAGAAACCTCTTAGAGAATTCAGTACCAACCAAGCTTCAGCCCACTTTCACACCCACTGGGCAATAAACTTTCCATTTCCATTCCCCTAGCTGGGGAAGGTGGGGATGGTCAAACTGAGCCATCCCCCACCCTGGCAAGGCAATTACTGGCCCCTCACAGAGACAGTACTTTGAAGCTCATGTTGAGATTTTACCCACTCCTCCAACCATTTTGGGAAAAATTATGGACTGGGACTCTTCAGAAATTCTGGTTTTTTCCTGGAGGAAAATGTCCCTTCCTTACCCCTATCCTTACTTTGTTACCTGGCTTATAACAGGCCATCAATTTTTGTAGCACACTTTTCAAAAACAATTATAACCTGGTCCCACCTTTCTAGGGCCTGGATCTGCTTACATAGCAGGAAGAATAAAGGCACCAGCTTTTACGTAGCCCGGCTAATCATGGACGTGTGTCCAGGCTTCAAATAACTTGAGTTTTAATTTTTTTTTTTCTTGGCAGAGTAATGTAAAATTAAAATGGGGAAAGATATTTAATATTTAATACTAAGCTTTAAAAAGAAACCTGCTATCATTACTGTGTATCTTGATGCAAAGACTATGATGATAATAAAAGAAAGTACGGAAGACACTTGGCATTCAAAGATTTGACATGTACGGTCTCAGTTATTTGCACACAACTCCAAAGGATTAAGACCTGTAATAAGGGCCGGCCCAGTGGCACACTGTGCTAGTACGCCGCTTGGGAAGCGTGGCGGCGCTCCCGCCGAGGGTTTGGATCCCACATACAGACCGGTTCCCGCTCACTGGCTGAGCGAGGTGCGGGGGCAACACCGAGGCTTGCGATCCCGTTGCCGGTCCCGGTCCGGTACGGGGGCGACACTGAGGGTTGCGATCCGTTGCCGGACACGGAAAAAGACAAAAAAAAAAAAAAAAAAAAAAAGACCTGTAATAATTTCAGATTCTGCTGGGGCACAAATATGAATCATAGGCATTGACAGACTGGCCTATGTGGGCCAGTGAATGAACTTCATCAAATTCCTAGCTTCTGTTTCTCAATACAGCTTTTTCCCCTACATACTGCACAGACATCTTATTAGAGAAATTGGTATGCTATATTAGTATTTAATAATTAGAAGATTTGCAAAGGTGTTGGGATATGTCCCATAGTTTAGTTCTATTAAAACCAGCTTGGGCTGGCTGGTTAGCTCAGTTGGTTAGGACACAGCCTTATAACACCAAGGTCACAGGTTCGGATCCCCATACCGGCCAGCCTCAAAAAAAAAAAACCCCAGCTTGCCCAGGGGTGTCTCATCAAGGGGTCATTCCATCCCTTTCTGTGCCTTTGTGAATTGTACTCAACCTGACATAAGTTCTGTTCACTGGCTAGCATAAGCTGGCAGTAATCACTTCTCAGCTAATGTAATTAGGCAATTAGAGGGGAGTCTTCTTGAGTTGTAAGGTTGGATTCACTTCAAGGGTCAAGTTCGTACAACAGGGAGAACAAACAATCCTTTTAAAAAATAATCCATCTGAGGAACAGGAAAAGTTTCTCAGCCTAAAGTGGTAATCAGGTAAACATAAATTAAAACCAAAATGATAAACCATTTCATTCCAACCAGATTAGCACAAATTGAAAAGCCTAATGTTGGTGCAGATGGGGAGCAGACCAGATGCTGCTGGTGCAAGTGTACACTGGCAGGACCATTTTGTGTAGTTTACACACGTTATGCACAGAGTATATACACATTACAACAAACATTTCATGAAACAACACTTTACAATATAAGATGCATCTGAGATCTAAGATTACTTCACTAAGAAAAAAAATGCTGGTTCTGACCCACTAAATTGTTCTCATGACTAATTAATTAATTGTGAGTCACAACTCACACTTTGAAAAACACAGATCTTGAAAAACTTGGCTTGTGCCAAAAGATTGCAGCTGTTTGTAGTAGCAAAATATTGCAAACAAGCCAAATGTCCAGAACTATTGAATGGAAAAATAAATCTTGATTTATTCATATAATGAAACACTATCAGTGAAAATGAATTACAGTGACAACATGGTTGAGTCTCAAAAATAAGATTGGCAGGGAGGGAAGGAAAACTTACAGAAGATCTAGTATGACTGCACTTACGTTAAGTTCAGAAATTTGGACTAATGATAATTTAAGGATACAAACATGGTAAAAACTTTAAAATGGAATATTAATTCAGAATAATGATTACCTCTAAAGGGATAAGAACAGAATAAATTTTTAACTAAGTGGTGAGTACCTGGGTGTTCCTTGTACGTAGATTCTTTATTCTTGCCTATATGTAATAAGTACCTGTTTAAAACAATTTTAAGTTTAAAAAAATACTTTAACTGTTAACAGAAGTCACAAATTGATGTCTTGTAGGCTTCAAATGTTCACAAACGGGTTTTCATCTACAAGGATAATCTGAAAAGCAAAATCTATGGTGTGATTATCCTTATGAGAGTTTTCAAACATTATGCAGCACACTAATGTTTAACAGTTGTGAGCTGTGTCCCACGTAATTTGTTACTTGTAAGCGGTATTTAAAGCAATAAAATTTGCAAAAAAAAAAAGTTCACAAAGATGTTTTGTTTCACCCTGCACACTGAGAACAACCAACTACAGCTCAAGAGTAGAGGGCTTGTGCTCTCCAGCTCATCACTGTCCCTACCTAGAGTGACTCACACATTGGAGTTATCTGCTAGCCCCTGGAGGCCTCTGAGTTTTCAACCACTAGTATAGGTCTGGAAGGAAAACTAGGCATGATATCTGATCCAACTCCCTGCATTTTCTAGATAAGGAAATAAGGAGATCCATTGCAGCTGATGAAACCCAGTGTATATTTTTTCATTTTTCAGTATTACATAGGACCAGGAAAAGAGAAGCTGAAAGAGAACATCTATTGAGCCCCTACTTTGTACTTTTGGTATGTCTTTATATCTTTAACCCTGCAAAGTAGGTAATATTATCCCCATTCCACGTGTGAAAAAATTAGGGCACATATGAAGAAATAAGTTAGTCTCTCCCCTAATTTTTGGTTTACTGATAGGAAAGGGGTAGAATCAGATCCTTAGCTCTTATTCTTGGCCTTTCTTTAATCACAGTCCATCAGTGTTTCTGTTATTTACTCATAGTGCCCAGCACATAATATGTCCTCAACAAGTTTGAGGACCACACCAGGTTTCATCAACTGCTCTGGATCTTCTTATTTTCTCATCTAGAAAATGGATGGAGGGCATGCTCTCACTCGGGAGAGCATGGTGCTCATAACACCAAGGTCAAGGGTTCAGATACCCTTAATGGCCAGCAGCCAAAAAAAAGAAAAAACAGATGGAGTTGAATCAGGTATGATCTCTAGGTTTCCTTCTAGTTCTACACTAGTGGTTGCAAATGCAGATGCCTCCAGGGGACCAGTAATTTTTCCTAAGATGACAGGATTGGGGGCAGTATCTGAGTCCAGATCATTCTGACTTAAACCCCATGTTCTAAAGCCTCAGATCATTTTTAAAAATCCCTTTTGCTCCTGATTTCAATATTTTCCCTTGCTTTTGTCAGAACTGCTAATAGCAGCAAGTAACTATTACCTTCGTTCTCTAACTGCATACTTCTGGTTCATTCACTAACTTCCTAAATACTTGTACCTGATGGGTGGGTAAGCAGCAAGAGCATGTCCAAGACTGTCAATGGGCAACAAACGGCTGTGCCTCATTTATTTGTGTTGGGCTAAACCAGCTTTTTAAATTTTTACTTTAATTTATTTTTAATTGACACGTATTGGTTGTACATATTTATGGGGTACAGAGTTATAATTCAATACATATATACAATGTGTATATACGTGTACGTATGCATACAGTGATCGAATCAGGGTAATTAGCATATTCATCACAGGGAGTTTTAGATTAGGAAGATATCATATGGAAGATGGAAACGCTATATAAAATTAGAATGCTGTCCACTTGGCGATGGTTTTACTATTCTCAAGAATCAAAGGCCGCACGTTGGAGAACAGTATAACCAAGCACAATTAGTTTGGAAATTCACATACGCTGAACCAAGGAAACTGCCTTCTCAGCTACTAAGATAAATGCGCCAAAATCAATTAGAAGCAAAATTCCTAAACTAAACCCTCAGCACCTATGACCTGGTGAAAAGCCAGCAGAGAGAAACAGTGGCAATAAGGGGTATTGGGACTTGTCGAAGATCCTTCGCAATTTCCCTCACAGTGTCCAACTTCCTGTGGCCACAAGTTCCTTCCACCTGCCGTGGAGTGAAAGACGTAAAATCACCCTAGTGATGATTATAGAACCTGCTACGATGCAGAGAATGCTGAGGTCTGTGGATCGCAGGTCTCAGAGTTCTCACCACAGCGGAGGCGGCGCGAAAAGGGCCATGTAGACAACGGACGTGAAGACATTTGAAGCCTCTGCGGGTTTTCTCGATGTGAGAGGGCTCCTGAATACCTGGCAGGTAAGACATATTCCCTGCCATCAGACCCTTACAGAAAGCCTCGGAATCCTCTGCCCTGCCCGGCGGGCCCTGGAGTCTCAGCCAATGACCGAGTTGGAGAGCTGGGCATCCCCCTCCCGGCCGGACCCCATCCCACCTCACCTCTTCCTTTCCGGCTTCCTGGCAGCGTATTGAAGCCGGGTACCCGTGGGTCACGTGGCGCCTCCTCCTCACGTGACGCAGGCCCCAGGGAGGGAGGGGGCGGTCCTCGAGTTGCATTACGTCATCACGTCGCGCGGCCGCGGGAACTGGAGCCGGGACCACCACGGTGACGGCTCCAGAGCCTCCGCGTCGGGGCGGCG
>NW_007729144.1:65768-71033 GCF_000696425.1 Galeopterus variegatus
TCACCACGGTGACGGCTCCAGAGCCTCCGCGTCGGGGCGGCGGCGGCCGTTCGGCTCCTGAGCCGCCGGCTGGCCCCGCGCCCCACCCCATCCCCACGGGCGGGGAACGGGCCCGGCGCGGTCAGGTGGGCTCGGGAGCGGAGGTGAGTTGTGCGGAGGTGGAGGCAGTCAGCCCTTCCCTTCCTACCCCCCATCTCCTGGTTATGGCCCTTCCCCCATCCTTGGTCTCCTTCCGAGGCCGAATGGGAGAGACGCCCAGGAGAGGAGGAAGGCTGGGGGGCATCTAGCCTCGAGCGCGCTGCTCTCACTCCCCCACTGAACTGCGCCCCTCCGACACCTCCACCTGGCGGTGCCAGCTGTATGCCCGATGATGTCAGGGGAAGAGACCTCGTTTCCTTCTCTGGAATTTAGCCTTTCCAGAATTTGATACCCCTCCCCGCCCTCGAATCTCCCGGGGTGGAACCCCTCTATCCAGATGTTAACAGAAGTTCTAGGACAGATCTCTTCAGAAAGGTGACGGTGTAGGATGTGCTGAGACTTTAGTGAGTCAGGAAACCCCAGAAGGACCCCTCTGCACTAACGTTAGTCAGTTTTGACACTGAAACTGTAAAGCCTGGTCATGGGCTGAGCACTGTGGTAACTCCAAGAAGACCTTCACGGGAAATGGACATTTGTTCAGACTTTTCTTCCATTTCCTGAGTTAAAATTAAGTTGATGTAAGGGAACTGTTTTCGAAAAACATTATGTGCTTTGATGAAGCAACTTTCCTGTAAAATGGATCTTGCAGAGTTTTTGGAGCGATTATTTTGAGTGCCTGTAGAGCAATATGATAACCATGAACAGAAATAGATAAGACTTAGAATCTCGTTTTTGCTGTTCAAAAATTATGATTGTGAGATGTGGACTTCTTTTGTTGTTGTTTTAAAGCAGCTGGCCGGTTCCAGGATCCAAGCCCGTGAGAATTGTGGACTTTTGAAAACCACAGTTTGATTTTTTTTTTCTTGGATTATTTAAGAAAATTTTGGGATTCCAGATAAGATAGACTCTCTTAATAACCACCCCCATTTCATTCCCCAGAAATTGTATCTGAACAAAAACAGAAAAAATAGTATGACTAAAGTCTCAACAATCAAGAAACTATTCCGTACATTGATTTTTTTTAAAAATATGTAGTCTGTTAGTGAGTTGATTTAATTAAATGATGCATACAAGTGAACTTTGCAAGTAACAGGCTATGGCAATAAAGTTAGTAGTGGAGGAATTTTGATAGGTGCATGTCCTAATAAGGTTGTTTGAGTATATAACAATTACTACAAATAGGGGCTGACCAGTTACCTAAGTTGGTTAAAGCACCACTTTGTAACACCAAGGTCAAGAGTTCAGATCCCCACACCAGCCACCTGCCAAAAAAAAAAAAAAAAAGAATTACTATAAATATTGATTAGTTAACATTGCTAATAATATAGAGTAAAGCACCACTTTGTAACACCAAGGTCAAGAGTTCAGATCCCCACACCAGCCAGCTGCCAAAAAAAAAAAAAAGAATTACTATAAATATTGATTAGTTAACATTGCTAATAATATAGAGTAGGAAGATCCCCCTATTGAAGAGCTTCAATAGTTTAATCAAGTGAAAGCCCATAGACAGCTTCCATGGTTTTTACTATTCTATATAGGTACTGTGTCCTCATTTGAAGTTTCATTTTAAGAAAAAATCAAGATATATTTGGAAGTCATCATGTGTTATTTTTTGCATATTTCTTTAGAAAAAAGTTCATTTTCACTGGCCCTGTCCTCCATGCTCCTAGTTGAATACATAATTTTTCTTTTTTTATATTCAATTACTAAACATTTATCATGCATCTGCTAGGATAGAAAGAAATATATACAGAATCCCCACCCTCTAAATACTTACCTACTTGTGGATATTGAATAGTAGTGATATCACACCTTTAAGGAATTTTATTTTTTCATCATTTTATCATTTGAGACAACAGCCTTGTGTAGATGTACAGGACATGTATAGTTTCTTTCTACTTACAATACAGTTGAGTATTGATTATAAAAAGTGTCACATAGTCGGGACACTCAGTGAGAAAGGAATTCAGAGGAAGAAGAGGTAACTTTTACTTGGGATAATTAGTGGCTAGATCGTGGTGGTGATGCCAGGGATAGGACTACTCTCCTACTTGTGGGTGTTTGGGTCTAAGGAAACCTCTTCTTAGTTCTTTAATTTGTAAAGCTAATTGAATATGTTCAGTTTCCCTAGTTCTTCAAATATGCTTATTGAATTTTTTTTCTTGTAGTTGCAGAATCCAAGGACCCCTTCTGTTCTTTCTCCATATTGCTTGATGGGAGGCATTATGGCCCCCAAAGACATAATGACAAATACTCATGCTAAATCCATCCTCAATTCAATGAACTCCCTCAGGAAGAGCAATACCCTCTGTGATGTGACATTGAGAGTNTCCTCAATTCAATGAACTCCCTCAGGAAGAGCAATACCCTCTGTGATGTGACATTGAGAGTAGAGCAGAAAGACTTCCCTGCCCATCGGATTGTGCTGGCTGCGTGTAGCGATTACTTCTGTGCCATGTTCACTAGTGAGGTAAGTGGTACATTATCTCCACAGAAATGAAGCTCACACATGTAACCTTGTAGTTGTCTCATTTCACTGAATAAAATAGTAAAAGTTTGATATGATAGAGTTCTTTAATTTGTAAAGCTAATTGAATATGTTCAGTTTCCCTAGTTCTTCAAATATGCTTATTGAATTTTTTTTCTTGTAGTTGCAGAATCCAAGGACCCCTTCTGTTCTTTCTCCATATTGCTTGATGGGAGGCATTATGGCCCCCAAAGACATAATGACAAATACTCATGCTAAATCCATCCTCAATTCAATGAACTCCCTCAGGAAGAGCAATACCCTCTGTGATGTGACATTGAGAGTTGAGCAGAAAGACTTCCCTGCCCATCGGATTGTGCTGGCTGCGTGTAGCGATTACTTCTGTGCCATGTTCACTAGTGAGGTAAGCGGTACATTATCTCCACAGAAATGAAGCTCACACATGTAACCTTGTAGTTGTCTCATTTCACTGAATAAAATAGTAAAAGTTTGATATGATATTGAATTTTTATAGTACAGTGGTTAAATAGGCAGGCTCTGGATAAGATCTGCCACATGGCTGTGCCTTAGTTTCCTCATCTCTAAAGTTAGGGATAATAGTAATAAGCAATAACACTGGTTATTGTGAAGATTATTTGAGAAAATTATGTAAAAAGTGCTTAAAACAGTGTCTAGCATGTAGTAAAACATACAAATGTCCGCTATTGGATTTTACTTATTTTTCTTTAAATTTTTCTTCCATTTTTTTCTCCTTCTAAAGTTTAAAATTTTAAAGTGAATACCAGGGGCATAGGGAGGAGGGAAGGAAGAGAGGAAGGACGAGGAGATTCAGACTTCATCCTACTCTTCCTAACAATCTGTAAAGAAAATCAGTATTTATCTATCAGTGTAGATTTCAGGGTGATCTCAAATGACAAGAGGAAGATTACAGGTATAAAGGGTATAACTTGGAAAAAATGCTGACTCTGGAGTATAAGCAGCTAACGAAGGGAATTAGGAAAAGGTTGGCTTGACAAGAAAAAAGGTCATGCTCAAAGTATTAAGAAAGAGTACTTAGTAATTGTGTGACAAAACACTTGAAATGTAAAGAAAGGCAGTTGAGTATATGTGGGATACTCTTAGGAAGGTGAACACAAGGGAGTATTACAAGTTTTTTGTTTTTCAAAATCCCAGGTATGATTTTAATCAGATTTAAATAAATGATCTTGATTTTTTTTTTTTTGAAAGCTTAGTGATGGGGTACACCAGTGTTTATTATATAATTTAACTTATTCATATGCTTAAAATGTTTCATTATAATAACACTTTCTTAGATGTCTTTTTCTTTGGAGACTGGCCAATACCAAATCCTTGATTTTGGTATTATCAGCACCACGCTCTAACCAACTGAGCTAACCGGCCAGACCATAGAAGTCTTTTTAACTACAATTGAATATCCCTTATCCAAAATGCTTGGGATCAGAAGTGGTTTGGATTTTGGATTTTTTTGGATTTTGGAATATTTGCAGAATACATACAAATTGAACATTCCAAAATCTGAATGAGCATTTCCTTTGAACGTCATGTTGGCACTCAAAACATTTCGGATTTTGGATTTTCACATTAGGGGTGCTCAACCTATACCTGTATTTTCTTTAGTTAGCCCCATCACTTTAGTGAAGATGCTGCTGCTGGATCTGAATAGAAGAGGTGGTATCATAATAATGATAATAACTACCTTTTATGGGCCAGTTATTGTTCTATGTGATTGTTATGCATATCTCAGTCACACTAGGGGTAATTATTACCATCTCATTTCACAAATGAAGGAATAAGGTCTTAGGTATTAAATGACTTGGCCAAGGTCACATGGCTTGTAAGTGGTAGAGGTGGTATTTAATCATGTTTTCTGACTCTAAAGCCCAAACTATTTTTAACTACTGTGCCTCCTCAGCCTCTGAAATATGGATTTTATATTCTCCAATCTAATTTTAAAGCCAGTGTAGTTTATGTAGTTTATGTTATGAGCCAATGCTCAGTCACATAGCTGGTAGGAAAAACATAGAAACCTCACAGGTCATTCCAGCTAATCCAGGCTAATTTTGAAATGATCTTGTGTAATATAGCATTACAGATCCCTGTCCTATATTGTTCTCCATGATATCTGCCCAAGAGCATCAGAGGCAGTTGGCATTTAACTAGGTAAGGAGAGTGTTACCCAGCAACTGCTGAACATGAAATGAACTAGGACTGCTGACTGCTAATTATATTTTGTATGTCCTGTTTTTTTGTCAGCTTGAAGAAAATTAGTCTGTCTTCACTCATTTTGAGTATGGAGTTCTGTAAAATAATTCTTTTTTCTCATCAGTGATTCTTTCTTTAAAAACTGACATCGGGGACCGACCCCGTGGTGCACTCGGGAGAGTGCGATGCTGGGAGCACAGCGTCGCTCCCGCCGCCGGTTCGGATCCTGTATAGGAATGGCCGGTGCGCTCACTGGCTGAGCGCGGTGCGGGCAACACCGCACCAAGGGTTGCAATCCCCTTACCGGTCACGAAAAAGACAAAAAAAAAAAAAAAAAAAAAAAAAAAAAAAAAAAACTAACATCGGGCAGGAAAATTCCAGGTGGTTTTGTCTTTATTTTTAAGAGTAATTGGTTG
>NW_007729144.1:71954-74243 GCF_000696425.1 Galeopterus variegatus
TGCAATCCCCTCACCGGTCACGAAAAAGACAAAAAAAAAAAAAAAAACTAACATCGGGCAGGAAAATTCCAGGTGGTTTTGTCTTTATTTTTAAGAGTAATTGGTTGTATGGAGAGAGTCCAGTGGCCTGGATTCTAGGCTTAGTTCTCTTAGCAGTTCTGTATGAATGCTGTCAACCATCTAACTTCACTGGGTTGATCTGTAAAATAAAGTGGTCAAATGGTTTCCTTCGTGTCTTCTAGCCCTGAAATGCTCCTCAAATGTTGTTCAATTGAAATATCACAGGACTGAGGCAAGAGGACCTGGGTTTTATCTGTCTCTTTCTAGTTAAGTGACCCTAAGTCAAGTCACCTAACTTCTTTGAACCTTAGATCCTTCATCTCTTAAATGGCAATAATATCAGATCTTTCTACCTTGCCAGGTTGCTGTGAAAATCACATGAAATAATAGTAAATGATGCAAACTTGGCTATAAAAGAAAAAAAGTAAATGAGAAGCATGCTGAAAATTTGTAAAGCAAAATATAAACGTGAAGTTTGTAACTGTTCTAAGTTCTTACATAATGAAATCATTTCCATATTTAAATTATTTGATGGGAATATAGTTTATTCAATGAGAAACTTCTGGAATACATATATATTTCACTATCATTAGTATTAAATGTAATGTATTGGGACAGTAATTATTTATAAATACTTCTACTGTGCTAAATGTTAATAAAACCCAGTATGTTTTCCAAAATAATGTATTAGTTAATTTTTTTTTAATGTTAGGGATTGATTTTGTTCTTGGCTTTGATAGGGAATGCTTTTTGATTATTCTCTGAGCTGATGGAGAAATCAAAGATGATAAAGTGATTTAGTTCATAATGGAGGTGCACTGCAGTTTTGTGAATAATACAAATTTCTAAACTAAGGTTAAGATCTAGTAAAATTTTCATAAGGTAATCAGTTTTCAGATGGTCTACTGTCCTGAAAAGTTGAAGATTTCCGCTCTTAGCTAAACAATTTTCCATGATTATCCAGCCTTATCAATACTCATAACTTTAAGGGGATCTTCTAGAGTAAATATACTACCAACAATTCATTAATCCCAAAATAGAGTCAACCCAGTATTTTGAAAAAGTATCAAATGGTTCGTTTGTATTCAGGTAGTGTTATAAAAGAAAGCCCCGTAGGATGATCTGCATGTTCCTTTTCATCATTACCAACTATAGTCTAAAGACAGATGAAAGGAACTAGGTAATCCTGGAAGGTCTGGAGCTAAAACCCACAGGGTCCTCTTCAGGCATGAAATTTCATTGAAGTTTTGTGTTTTAATCTTTATTTACTTTTTTTTAATTTAATATTTTTTATTTCCATATTCTTTCTTTTTTTTCTCTTTTTTTGGCTGCCGACTGGTACAGGGGTCTGAACCCTTGACCTCGGTGTTACAAGGTGGTGTTCTGATGTGTCTTATCTTAAAAGTTCGTGGACACTAGTGGTACATTCATGGAACTTTTGCATTCTATTCTGTAATATACTATGTTTTAATACGAAATCAGTATTTTAAATTATTTAGTAATAAAATTGATATTCCAGGAAGGTGTCACCTACTGTGTACTCCTGGGGCACAGATAACTACCCGCACCATTTGAAAAGCTACAAATATATTCCATATTCACTTTATACAAATCAAACAAAATAGACCATAATTTTTTAAAGATGTGTATTCAAATAATATTATTAACATCCCTTTTACTCTTGGATATGAGATTCTGCCTTTATCTTGTGGAATTATATCCACAATTCTTTCATACTCTGAATTTTCAGCTTTCAGAGAAGGGGAAACCTTATGTTGATATCCAAGGTTTAACTGCTTCTACCATGGAAATCCTTTTGGACTTTGTGTACACAGAAACAGTACATGTGACAGTGGAAAATGTACAAGAACTGCTCCCTGCAGCCTGTCTACTTCAGCTGAAAGGTATAGACGTTAAAAGTTGCTATTGTTCATGTCAAAGAAACCCAGGAAATGTTTAATATTAATGACGTAAACTTAATCATGAAATTATGCCACTCATGTTTACTGCCCGTGGCTTTTGTCTCTTTGAGCAATACAAGATCAGATGTCAATAGCAATGTAAAGGAACCTCTCCAAATGCGAGTATTTGGCATTTTAAAAGAAAACATTTACGCCTTTTCTGTTTTAAAAAAATGGAGAAGATAATATATGTATTTTCTTGCATATATGCTTATAATACCCTCTAAGGATATACTTTTTTTTTTTTTTTTTTTAAAAAATGACCGGA
>NW_007729144.1:75327-96537 GCF_000696425.1 Galeopterus variegatus
ATAGGATCCGAACCCGCAGCGGGAGCACTGCTGCACTCCCAGCGCCGCACTCTCCCGAGTGCACTACGGGCTTGGCCCTCTCCTTCCATTTTTTAACAGGACTAGTGAGTTAGGGACTGTTGTATCTTCATCTTACAGTTGAGGGCACTGAGGCTCAGAGAGAGAAAGTAACTGGTTCAAGTTCACACAGCTAGGTAAACAGCAGAGCCTGCTCTGTCTGTTTCCAGTCCCTGTAATTAACCAATATGTATCCTACTTAACTCTCCCAAATTAAAGTCATAAGAAACCACAGAATTTCTATTTCATCTGAAACTAATGACAATACTGCCTTGTAGTCATTTACTCACTTAATCAAAAATAGTTTATGTAGTACTTATTATGTGCAAGTCACTGGGATAAATAGTGCAGAGATATTAAGTTTTATTTTAAACCCTTTTTAATAAATAAAAAATTGAGAGCTATCATTAATTATTTTCATCTTATAGACCATGCACTGTATTAAGCATTTTACATACATGAATATGATGAACCTCAGAGCACCTCTGAGGTAGGTACTATTATTTTTACCATTTTACAGATGAAGAAATTAAGGTATGGCAGCTGTCTTCGTTGCTCAAGATCACACAGCTATTTTGTGGTAGACCACAAATTTGAACCCTGCTGTCTGATCAGAGCCTGTGCTCTTCTCCACCAGGCTCCTGTCCTTGGGAGATGGCAGCCTGAACAAAGAGGCAGATGCATACACGAACGTCTCTGCTGTAACACGGGAGATACCATCTGACCAACAGGAAGGGGAGACTATTACCTGGGTCTTGAGGGATGGGTAGGGGTTGGGGCCAATGCCAAGGGGGTGATATGAATTCCTACATAAGCGAATGGTCTGCCTGATGACTGGGCCAGGGGCATGATGATTGCCACTATTCCTAATATACTTTACCATTTATAAAACCATTTCACAATTTGGTAGGGTAAATAATATTATCTAACTTTAGAGACCAGGAAACTGAGGCTCGATGAGGATAAGGGACTTGCCCAAGCTCAGGTAATAGAATTCGTAGTTGAGTTGGGATTAGAATCCTGACATTGTGGTTCTCAAATTTGCCATCTCAGGCAAACTATTTGCTGCACGAGTCCCCTGATTTGACCCCACTGAGCTACTATGCTGGGTTGGGAGGTAACCAACACCAGTAAATAAAGACAACTCAGGGTTCCCAGAGGCAGTCCCTGGAGTCCCATCTGGGCTAGCCAGAGGTTACCACCATCCACAGTCCTACCCCAGGGCCCCCTAAAGTGTAGATAACTTTCAGGATGGGCTCCCAGTCTGGATGCGCCATCTAAAGAAGGGGCCTCAGAGGCTCACAAAGTTCATGGACCAACTCTGAGTAAAGGCCTCTGCTCCCTATTTCACTTAGGAACATGGGGTAACTGATCATGAGCACATGGATCATGTCTAATGCAGCTCAAATGATGCCTTGTTAGATAATACATATGGGTTTCCTTGCCCTCAATGAGCCTATAAGAGAGCATTTGAGAGGCAGAAGCCAACCCTGGGAATCATTCCACAGTGGTTGTGGTCAATGCAAAATGAATGCTTTCAACCTGACCTGTGACCCAGATGAGAAAGGGGCTGATCCAGACATAGAAAGCTAATGGGATGGGGTTGGGGGGCCAAAGCGTTTCAGGAGCAACAGCAAGGTGTGGGTGAGTGGTAGCATGGAGAACACAGTTGTTCAGGAAATGCTCCCGCTGCGGGTTTGGATCCTATATAGGGATGGCCGGTGCGCTCACTGGCTGAGCGCGGGGCGGCTGGTCTCAAAAAAGGACAAAAAAAAAAAAAAAAGAAAAAAGAAAATGGAAAGGATCTATATCTGAATTGTCCAGTTTACTAGCCACAAGCCACTAGCCACATGTTGCTCTTGGGCACTTGGAGTGTGGCTAGTGCAACTGAGAAGCCAAATTTTTTACTTAACTTGATTTTAATTTAAATGTAAATAGCCACACATGGCTAGTGGCTACTGTATTGGATATTGCAGCTCTAGTGATTTTACATGTGCTGTTCTGTCTGCCTTAGAGTACTCTCTTACTCTCCCTGGCTAACTGCTACTCATCCATCAGATTTCAATGTATTGCTTCTTCAAGGAGACCTTCTCTGACTCATCCATCTAAATTAGGAAATCTCATGTTATTCTGTCTCATAGCCCCAGTAACTTTCCTACATAGTTTGTATTAACAGTGGGATTGTTCATTTTTCTGATTTAACAGTTGTTTCTCCACTTAAGAGCAAGGATCATATCTGTTCACCATTGTATAACCATCTTTCAGCACAGTGACTGGCACTTAGCAGGGGTTCAGTAAATCCATCAAATGAATGAACTTTCTGAAACATTTTTTACATTTCCAGAGTAACACAGTTTTTGGAAAAAGTTCACAGGATGGTTTTTTTGTCTAGTACAGTGACACTCTAAAAGGTATCTCTCAGAACACATGTGCTCTAGGGGCTGGTTGAAGGGACTTAGGTGTCTGTCTTTGGGAAGTCCTACATGTTGTTATACCTAGTATCTTTCTGATGGTATAATGTAGGCTTTTTAGAGTGTTTCCCACCTTATCCAGTTTGTCATATGTAAGTTTAGACCTAAGTTCCCCAAATGGTTATTTGTATCATTTCAGGTAGCACAGTGCCTAAGACATAGTAGTTGCTCAAACACTAATTGACAATGCTTTGAAAACTGCAACATTCCATATAATGATGTAAGAGAAGCTCCTGCTTCAGAGGCTTGGGTGGACAATGTGAGGGAGGTGAGCCTAGAGGTCATTAGACAACAATTAATGAATAAAAGTTATTCCAAGAGCCAATTTTGGGGGTTGGCCGGTTAGCTTAGTTGGTTAGAGTGCAGCCTTAAAACACCAAGGTCGTGGGTTCAGATCCCCATACTGGCCAGCCACCAAAAACAAAAACAAAACAAGAGCCAATTTTGAATAGGGCAACAGATTTTCCCACCAACTCTCCATAAAAACACAGAAAGAAATTCAGGAATGGGAAAAATTCTAAAGCGAAGGCCAACATGTGACTGATGATTTACTAGGTACTTTCTATCTTAGATATTTTTTTTTTAACCCAAGTTGACTGTCATTCTTTTTCTAGTCCAAGTTAGTTGTGTCTGAAAAGATTGTTTTCCAAAGGGCCTAGCTATTTCTGGAAGATGGGAAATAATGGTGGTGGGCGATGGGGAGCAGGAAGGAGAAAGTAAGCATGGTTATTCTTTGAGATTGTGAGCTAGTTGGAAAAGCAGAGATCCGTGATGTGTAATTACACATTTACAGGTGGATTCTGAAGAGCCAGTTTTTGAGGCTGTCATCAACTGGGTGAAGCATTCCAAGAAGGAGCGAGAAGAATCCTTGCCTGACCTGCTGCAGTACGTGCGGATGCCCCTGCTGACCCCCAGGTACATCACAGATGTAATAGATACAGAGGTAAGTCATGCAAGACACTCAGCATCCGAAATCTTGACTAGCTCTTGTAGCTTAGTATTCTGTACTCAAAACTGATTATTTTAATGTAGACAGAGTCTCCTGGTTTGCCTCTCCAGGAATGCCAGGGGAGGTGGTAGTCCCCAGACAGATTTCTAGGAAAAATTAATTGCTTGGCAAGTCAGGTTCTTGATACAAATGAAAAGTCTATGGCTTAATTTAATTTTGTATTTTCTTGTCTTTTTGTTTTACATGACCCTAAGTGTTTTGTATAAGCAACATCAGATGATAAACTTTGTCCCCTTCTCCATTAAACACACATGGTTCCAAATTGTCCTGAAAAACAGGACTTCTGGTGAAGCCAGCATGAAAGTAGTTTGTTGCATTTTAGTATTAACTTTGTCATATCATGTTGAATTTATGTATGAAATTACTTCTCCAACTTAAGTTCTTCTGGTACATTTTCATGATTTTTACCATATATACCATATATGTTATCTAGACTGTACTTTGGGGGAACACTGATTTATAACATATAACATATAGGTAAGGCCCGGGTCAGTGAATGAACTCCTCCGCCTGTCCCAGCTCTAGGTCTCTTTGGAAGTTAACTACGAGCACATTTTTTCAGTTGCTCACATTAGAAAAGTTGCAAGTTGGTTAGTGTCACATCTCAGACTCTTTCTCCTATTTGTAATTTCTTACAACCCATCCACATACCTTTTGTGTCTAGTTCTTTACATTATGGTTAGGAGAACAGACTCTGGAGCCAGACTCAAGAGACTGAAATTCCAAATTTACCACTTAAGTATGTGATAAGATTACTTAATATATTTGTACCTCAGCTTTCTTCCTTTTTTTTTTCTCTTTTTTCTTTTTCATGTTAGACAGGTAACTTGCCAACATCAGTACAAGGTTTGAGAGAGGTGCATTTCACACAGTAGAGCAAAAACCCAATCATCACACCTTTTTTTGGCTTAAGCAACAGAAATTTATTTTCCCTAGGTTCTGGAGCAAGGTCCAAGATCAAGGTGTCAGCAGGGTTAGTTTTTTCTGAAGCCCTCTCCTTGTCTTGAATCATCACACTTTTCAAACCACACAGCTTTCTTATCTGTAAAGTGGAGATGATAGTAGTACCTACCTCATGGGTTGTCCTCAGTATTAAATAAGTTAGCCACGGGCCGGCCCATATGTAAGAGCTTTTATAACCATGTCTTGTACGTAAGTATTTGCTATTATGGTTTATTTTCCTTTTCAATTCATACTGAAAACTTCCTGGGTTTGGTTAATAGATGTGCTGTGTAATTACAGCTTGTATCAGTCAGAATCCCAACAGGAAACAGATGGCATGCTCAAAATAGGACAATTTAAGAAGGATTTATTTATAAAGGAGCTGTTTACAATAGAGCAACAACATAAGACAGTGAAATGACCTGGATCTAGTACAGTCAAGCTGTCAAAACCCCCAAGCCTGAAGGGACAAGGTTAAGGAGTGGTTACTAGAACCTGAAAGAGAGTCATGTAGAGTCACTGCCTTGAGAGGAGCTATGACCTTTGGTTGGACCAATCCCAACCAGAAACCAGAGAACATGGGAACCCTATTGACATAGTTCATATAGGCCAGTCTTCTGTGCCAGAGAGCAGAGTGGAGAAGGGTACATAGTAAATCTGGGGAGGCATATGAAAGATGTCTAGTACAGAGCTCTATCAGAAATAGGCATGGAGAGCGGGGGAGAAAGAAAGAAAAAATAAAAAGAAATAGACATGAGGATTATGACAATGCTGTGAACCTTGAGGAAAGTATTTCAGACGAGATATACTTCTCCCTGTCACCAGAAAATAACAGAAGGCTTTTGGTTTTCTCTTAAAATTTTTATCAGTTATTATGTGCTTGTATCTGCATAATCCCTGGAAGGATGTACAAACTAATAAAAGTAGTTACATGTAAGTGCTGAGGTAGATGGGAAATATTTCTCAGTATATCTTTTTATATCATTTGATTTTTGATTCATGTAATATATTACCTATTAAAAAAATAAAAATAAATTTTAAAAAATCATTTTTGGAAACCCACAGCATACTTAATTATTACTAGCAGTCCTGGAATCACAGGGCTTTGGAAACCGCTTTTCTATATTAAAAAGTTAATTCTTTATATGTGCCATTTGTATTCTTATAGTATTAGAGGTAGCCCCTGTGGCTCACTCTACTATCTGCTATATTTCAGCCTTTCATCCGCTGTAGTTTACAGTGCAGAGATCTAGTTGATGAAGCCAAGAAGTTTCATCTGAGGCCTGAACTGCGGAGTCAGATGCAGGGACCAAGGACAAGGGCTCGTCTAGGTAAGCTGACATTTTGGCAGAATGAGGGGTATTTTTCAACTACTTCTTGCAAATGGCATAATGCAGTTGAAAAAAACACTGTAAGAAATACAAAGACCTCATTTCAGACCCATTTTTAATCTTTTATTGTGTCATCTCAGACAAGTCACTTTACCACTCTAAACTTTCTTTCCTGTAATCCAAGGATATCTTCTCAATTTCACATAACTGTTTGGAGATTAAATGAGATAAAAGGTAAACACACTTGATAAATTGTCAAGTGTTATGTAATATGTTACAATTTTATTTCAATATATTTTGATTCTGTGAATTAGAGATTATTTTGAATCACATAGTAAGTGATATTTTCCCACTCATCCCTCCCTTTCCCCTTATGTGTTTTTTCATCTGGAATCTGAAAAGAGGACAGAAAAGGAGCTCACTATAGTAGAAAGTACAGGGCTTTGGGCAGTGACGTGCAGTAGTTAAAAGCATGGACTATGGAGCCAGACTGGGTGCAGATCCCAGTTTACCACTTACTAGGTATATTAACTTGAGCAGGAAACAACCTCTCTGTGCTTCAGTTGCCTCATCTGTAAAATGGAAATCATCATAGCACCTACCTCCAAGTTTGTTACAAAGAGTCAATAAAGTAACTTACGTAAAGGCTTAAAACAGTTTTTGGCACATAATAAACGCTATGTATGTTAGCCATTATTTTAGCAAACAGACTTAGGTTCAAATCCCAGCCCACGAATGACTGGTTGGGCAGGGTATCGATTTATCTGAGCCCAGGCTTGTACATCTGAAATGCGGGTTAGTGTCTTATCTCACTGGGCTTTTGGGGGTATTAAATGAGATACCGTTTAGAAGATGATTAACATTGTAGCTAGCACTTAATAGTATTCAGATATTATTTCACTTCCCATTTCCTGTTTTTCTCTACTTCACTGTCCCAAGAGCCTAGATATAATGTGTAAAAGGATTTTATAGGTTATGAATTTCTGTATATGTGGGATGGTATTTTGTTTTCTTTTCTTTTTCCTTTTTTTTTTTTTTTGACAGTTGGCCAGTATGGGGATCCGAACCTCACCACTGAGCTCTAACTAACTGTGCTAACAGGCCAGTCCCTTATTGTTTCCTTTTCTTGCTCTTATCTGACTAGGGACTCATGCATGCTAAGGTGTTAATTGATAATTAAACTGCTCACTGATAGGTTTAAGTAGAATGGTGATTTATCCCACTATATTTTTGAATTGCCTTAAGTGCTATATATTCACTGTAGAAATTTTAGAAATACAGAGAAGCAAAAAATAAAATCATCCATTATCCCACCAACCCAAAGATACTGTATTTTTTTAAAAGGGGAACTGTTAGAGAAGGCATTGTAGATGGTACTGTTCTATTAATTCCTGCAAGATGACAAAATGTGATCTGTATCTCATATTCTATATACAGAGATACAAATACCAAGGTCAAGGGTTCAGATCCCCATACTGGCCAGCCGCAAAAAAAAAAAAAAAAAAAAAACAAGGATATTTCAAAAAATTCATGGAAAGATTCATATTATCTTTCAGTTCTATTTTTCCACAAACTTGTTGAACTACACTCATATATGTCAACACAAGATATTTGGATCCCCTTACCAGTCAACCACCAAAAAAAATAAGAAAACCAAACACAGCATTCTTTGGAGGTGCATTTCCTGCATTTTTCTGAACAGGCAGCAAAAAGAGCTCCTGCTTGGTCAGAGAAATTGCTAAATGTGAAAATATTAGAAAAAATTATAGGAAAATATTTTTATAACTTCTGGGTGGAAGCCTTTTTTTTTCTTTTTTTAATTATAAAATGTATATAACGTAAAATTTACCATCATAATCATTTTTAAGTGTGCAGTTGAATAGTGCTGGATACATTCACACTGTTGTACAGCCAATCTAAAGGAATGCAAAAATCCACATTGAACAATATTACCTCACAGGGCTGGGATTGCAGGGAAATATTAACAATTAATTTTTTTTTATGTTTTATTTATATACTTCTGTGCTATTAACCATAAGCATGTGGTTACTTTTCATTATTTAAAAAATAATTTAAAATATTTTTTAAACACTATGTGAGCCAGTGATGTAGTGGAAAGAACCTGGCACTAGGGATTAGAGATTTTGCTTACTTTGATTTCTACTCTCATTTTTTTCACTCACTCTGGTAACTTGCTATTTGGACAATTCCTTTAACTTCTCTGGGTTACCAATTTTTCATTTGTATATCAAGGGAGTATATTAATCACTAAGGTGCTTTCTAATCAGAAGATATATTTCTTTTTTTCGTGATAGCACTAATTGCTTATTAAATTGAACTAAAGCCAATTAAAAGTTTTGTGAATCAGCAAACCCAGAAGATTCTTCGGAGGTATACTTCCTTCATTTTTCTGAACAGGCAATAACAGAAAGAGCTCTACTGGGTCAGAGAACTTGCTTATTGCCCTGACCTTGAGGGATTAGAATATACCTTAATATATAAGGTATATATATATTACCTTCTATATACCTTAATAATTTTGAGGTTATTTTTCAAATTTTCCAGAAGGGAAATGCTGAAGCTATTTCCAACTAGATTCATTTGTTTTGTTTTGTTTTTGGTGGCTGGCCAGCATGGGGATCTGAACCCTTGACCTTGGTGTTATCAGCACTGCACTCTAACCAAGTGAGCTAACCAGCCAGCACCCGACTAGGTTCTCGACATTCCCTTGTCAGTGTCTTAGAAGGTAGATTGTTTCTATCATCATGTCCTCTACCCATCTCTAATCATAGAGGTTGCTAAACCAGCTACCAGGATAATGACTGTTCTCATACAGTATAAGGAAATTAAATATACAGACAAATAAAAGTATCATCCCAAATAGGGGATTTTGTTTTACTTATTTTTCTTACCCACCACTCTCTCACAGAAGATATAATGGAAATATCTATCCTAATTTATAGCTGTCTGCTTTTCTGAACTAAAGATAAATGCAAATGGAAATGTAGGTCTCCGAACCCTGTTATTTTAGCAGTCCTGCAGTCTGTCTGCCCTATTTGTCTAACAGCCTACACACTCTCCTCTACCCCTCCCCTCTAAATTAATGACCCGGCACTGCCAGGATACCTCAGTTTTAGTAAAGTGCTTTTTCACACCATTCTTGTCAGATGTCCTAGACTTGCTTTCTTCTTCAAAATGATAAGAATCTAATCTAAGTACTCCATTCATTGGCAAAGAATGAACAGGCTTCCTTTGGTTGACCCTTTTACTAGCTCTTTTTTAATACATTAGTCAGATTGTTTGAGTATTGGCCCCCAACTTAGGGTACAAAGACATTAAACTCTTAGGAATTCTTCTAGAGGAGAAGGACTTTTCTAGGCACAAAGCAATGGAAGAAATTACCAAGGAAAAGATCAATATATTTGACTAAACAAAAAAACCCACACACAAAATTACAAGACAAATTAGGAAAATAGGTTTGGTACAACCACAGTAAAGGATTAAAAGCATTTGTATGTAAAGGGATCATAAAAACGTGGGGGTTGGTGGGCTGGCCAGTTAGCACACTTGGTTAGGGCACAGTGCTAATAACACCAAGGTCAAGGGTTTAGATCCCCATATCAGCCAGTCCCCGCCCCCCCCCCCCAAAAAAAAATGCATGGGAGAAACACTAAAATATAAGGGGCTTATCATTTGAAGCAAATTCTAGAAAGGATATAATTCCATCCCTATATATTATACTTCAGCATGTATCATTAACATATAAAGAACATTTCTTAACATATTCAAAATGCCATTATCACTCTCGAAAAAACACACACAATTCCTTATTATCATCACATGTCAAGTCCATGTTCATTTCATTTTTCCTATAATTTTGTTTGTTTGTTTTGGGCAACTGGCTGGTATGGGGACCCAAACCCTTGACCTTGGTGTTATAACACCATGCTCTATCCAACTTAGACCCATAATTTTTTGTTTGTTTTTGAACTCTTAAATTATTTTTCCTCCTGCTTTGGTTTTTCTTTGCACATTTATTATTCGAAGAAACCAGGCTGTTTGACCTGTAGAGCTTCTCACATTCTGGATTTTGCCACTTGCATCCTTACAGTGTCATTTAACATGTTTATCTGTCCTCTGTATTTCCTACAAACTGGTGGTTAGACTAGAAACTTGATAAGACTCAGGGTGAATTTTTTGGAAAAAATACTTTATAGTTGGTAGTGTTATCCTTTCTATTCATCACATCAGGAAATACACAATATCTGATAGTAATATATTAGCTTTTTCATCTAATGGTTTGTAGCAGCCATTGGTGATAGTTGTCAAATCCATTACATCATTAGGGGTTTGTCTGTGTTACTTGTCAGCTTCAAGGTGCTGCATTTCCTCTTTCAAGTCCATGTTACTTATGAGATTGCCTTGTTCTCCTAAAAGCCTTCCTAGTGGTTGAATTGTCCAAAGTTCCAGCTAACTATTTTCTCCATGAGTTCTACTAGAGCAGAAGCTGAGGGGATTTCCCCAAAGAGACTTTGCTCTTAGAAAAGAGCCAAGATAGGAAATATTTTATTAGAATTAGGCCTTATGGGAAAGGGGAAGGGTATAAAGGCTGTCAAAATAGCTTCTTTCGGAAAATGGAGAAAAAGACTTTCTTTTAAAAGCCTAGTCCTTGGTTACCTAGCAGTTTTGATGAATTGGCAGGGAATGTGATCATATAGTTGGTTAAACTGGAAAAGTAAATATTCATGGAAAAGAGATTTTAAACACCTATCACATAGTTCCTAAGCCTCAACCCTAAACTTTTTTGTTAGGTTTAACAGAGTGTTCTTTCCCCATGAGTACCTTTAGCCTCCCATCTGTACTTAGGACCTCAGATATTATGTCAGCCAAAGTCATCTAGATCGGTAGAAACAGTGTAGTGGTATGTTCAAGTTTGCCTTCTGGAGTTTTAATGTTGTCCAGAAATTTAAAGTTCAGAGATTCATTTCCTCAAGAGCTAGACCTCAAGAAGAAATAATTTCTCATTAGGCAGCCTTATGATGTATCTCCTATTTCAGATTGTTTCTCTGAGCCACATAAAAGAAGATATCCAAGAACCGTCTCTACTTGTACTGCCCTGTGAGTAGTTACCCAGCCAGGGATGGTTAAAGTAACCTATCTTTTTCTGCCTTTGTCCTCAGGAGCCAATGAAGTCCTTCTGGTGGTTGGGGGCTTCGGGAGTCAGCAGTCTCCCATTGACGTGGTAGAGAAGTATGACCCTAAGACTCAGGAGTGGAGCTTTTTGCCGGTTAGTGATGGTGGAACCATTCATAGGGAGAGACCTTAAATGTCCTCAGTCCCTAACTAGATCGTAACTAATCAAGTCCTAAGAGTAGAAAAGCCCAGTAACAGCATAATGTTCCTTACAACAGCGTTGTGTACACGGTAGGTACTCAGTAAACAGTTTTTGACTGTTTATGTTTGGTGGCTGGCTGGTGTGGGGATCTGAACCCTTGACCTTGCTGTCATCAGTACCACGCTCTAACCAACTGAGCTAACTGGCCAGCCCAGTTTTTGACTGGTTAGAAGATTAAAGTTCAGAAATGTTGTGGCCCTCTGGCAAATTAAATTCAGCTGATCACAGAAGCTCCCTGTATAACTCTAAGCTCTCTGTATAACTCCCAGCATAGTCCATTGGTCATGCTGTGTTAAACTGAACTCAGTGTTAAATTGTGTTAAATGGAACTAGTGTTCAATTGAACTCAGAAATTTGGATCTTTCTCTCTTAGGATATTTCAAGTGCTGAATGGACAATAATAATTTCTGAGAAAACATGGAAATCTTTTGATCAATCCTCCTACATTTTAGGGTCTTCAAATCCTGGCCCCTTAACAATGTGGGAATACTTTTCCACTTTATGGAAAAATAACAGTCTCTTAGCCCAGTGCCTTATGGAAAAGAAAGGAGTCAGATACTGGATAAATAGAAGCCATTAAATCTTTTGGAAGCCTCAGAAAGAGGCAAATGTGCAAAAGGCTTGCATCTTGAAGAACACCACAACAAGCCTTTCATTCAGTAGGCAGTCAGCTGGAGGCCACTTGAGGATGAACCACTGCCTCAAGGAAGGTTCATGGTGACAGGGGAAGAAGAAAAGAAATATGTAGGTAAAAACAGGAAGGATAGCAAAAGGTAAGGCCCAAAATTTGCCTGACTGAAATGCTGTGTATCTTTTCTCTCCCAAATCTATAGAGCATCACTCGTAAGAGACGGTATGTGGCCTCAGTGTCCCTACATGACCGGATCTACGTAATTGGTGGCTATGATGGCCGTTCCCGCCTCAGTTCAGTGGAATGTCTAGACTACACAGCAGATGAGGATGGGGTCTGGTATTCTGTGGCCCCTATGAATGTCCGACGAGGACTTGCTGGAGCCACCACCCTGGGAGGTAGGCTTGATGTGCAGGGCAGTGTTTCCATCTTGTAACTGGATTAGGGTTCTTACCTCTCCTGTTGGCGGGGGCATGAAATATGGAGGATGAATTGGTATGGTTAAATATTTTTTTTTTGCTATTGGAAATATTAATGTTACAGAAACTGTTCAATATTCATAGATGTTTCAACACTGACTATAGGGCCGGCCCGTGGCTCACTCGGGAGAGTGCGGTGCTGATAACACCAAGGCCCCGGTTTCGGATCCCATATAGGGATAGCCGGTTTGCTCACTGGCTGAGCGTGGTGCTGACAACACCTAGTCAAGGGTTAAGATCCCCTTACCGGTCATCTTTTAAAAAAAAAAAAAAAAACACTGACTACAAAGTTGGTAAATCAAGTTCTAGTGTGCTGGGAAGGGAACTGGCACTAGTTGTTGTATTTTTGCAAACTCCCATGTAGTCTTCAAATGCCTTTAAGTATTTCATCTTATCCCATTCTTTTTAAATGTCTTGACTGTGGTGTCTTCCTAGTTTATAAGACTGAATTGATTTATCCTATAAAAAAATACTTTGTTTTTGCTCCCAGACAATTGAAGGACCCATGGGGAATTTGTAGAAAGAAGAGTTCGTAGAAATCCCTCACTCTATAATAGTCTGTCATTTTTTCATTCTGAGCAGATATGATCTACGTCTCTGGAGGCTTTGATGGAAGCAGGCGTCATACCAGTATGGAGCGATATGACCCAAACATTGACCAGTGGAGCATGCTGGGAGATATGCAGACAGCCCGGGAAGGCGCTGGACTAGTAGTAGCCAGCGGAGTGATCTACTGCCTAGGTATTCAGTCTGGGGCTCAGGGATGGGAGAGAACTCAATGGCTAGCAGACTCTGGGTAGGGATCCTTTTCTATCAGAATTAAGTTCTTCCTTCAGTGAAAACTCTGCTCTTTCTCAATATATTTCCCATTAACTGACATTATCTTTTTCTTGTACGCAAAAAAGTAGGGTACTCTTCAGGTTATTGGAATTTTTTTTTTTTTTTTTTTTTTCTACCTGCTGATTAAACCACAGCCGATGAGATACGTGGCACATCCTATCTCAGGAAGAGATGCAGAGGAGGTTGAAAGGGAGGCAGAGAAGTGGGAGTAAAGGACCAGGGAGAGAGACTCATCTTACACTCCCTTAGGAGGACAGGGTTAGTATATCAGACCTGAGGTTAGAGTAAGTGAAGTAAACAATCTGAGGCAATGTGAGTGAAATTAGAACACCACTGAACTTATAACCTGGAAGATCGAGAAGGCTGTATTATTTGAAGGTTGTTTTTTTCCCCAAGGTCTTTCTAAAGTAGAGTGTTGTGCATCCGTGCAGTAGAGACTGGGAGAATAACAAGAGTTAACAAATCTTGGGATGAGAGGCAATAGCATAAATGTGAGAATTCAACATACCTGGGGATGAACTAGAAGTACCTGTGATTTTACAATTGTCTTATTTCCTGCCAAGGTTCATCTAGCCCTGGCAGTGTTTGCCTTGAATGGTGAGAGACTGTCTTTTTTTGTTGAATCCAATACTACTACACCATTACACTTCCACACTATTTATTAGGGGATGGGGTGGGGATGGCAGCAGCCCAGTGGTTCAGCTACCTGATTACTGCCCATTCTTTTAAGGGCACACTTCTGGTAAGGAGTGATTTTTACTGCTGTGTTTGGTACATTTAGTCCTTTTCCTGCTATAAGTTTCCCTTACATGTCCGTAGAATGGATTTTATTCATTCCAGGACAGAATAATCAAGGACAACAAAAATTCCTTTGTTAGTTCTAGTACCTCTGCTATCACCATTTCTGAGCTACCATTCAAGGCACCTGTGTATCATGGAGTGAAATTCTTGCTTTATAAGTATTGAGAGTGTGGGAATGCCATAACCTAAACAAGGGTGTACTTTCCCTTTGCTCTGAAATTCCATTTTTTCCTCTTTCCCTGAGTTGTACTGACCTACAGAGTTAATTTCCTTTGTATTTTTTTAAGAAAATATTAAAAATTAACTGTCTCAGATGTCTTTAAGAGAGTTTGTGGCTAACCAGCACTGCCTTAAGCAGACATTTTGGGAGACAGGGTATGGAGATCAGCTGTAGGTCCCATCTGTTCAACCTGTTCACCGGTGTGTTTTCCTACTAACTCTGCTGTTTCTCTGTTAGACACAGGTAAGAGGAAGCCACTTTACCACTATGGAGATTCTCATCAGTAAATGTTTACCTGTATTTGCCATATTCCTTGGCCCTTCTCACACTTGGAGTTTACTTCAAAACCATAGAGAATAAAGAGGCAATCTTGAACTCATTTAGTGCACACTTGAATTTCAGGGTTTCAGTCACCCCAGTCCTTTTTCCATTTGCTTCCATTTATGGCATGTTATGTAAACAGCTATGCAGAAGGCCTACAAAATCAAAACTCCTGGTGTTCCCAGAGCAAAAGGAAGGAGGAGCAACAAGAGAAAGTTTTCCCTAAGGAAGCTTGTCAACCTTTCTTAAACAGATGGATTGTACCTGCTGATTAAACCACAGCCGATGAGATACGTGGCACATCCTATCTCAGGAAGAGATGCAGAGGAGGTTGAAAGGGAGGCAGAGAAGTGGGAGTAAAGGACTGATTGTTCTTAAGCTGTCTTTAGTGCGGACTTCTGAGTTTCAGACCAAATTCACATATAGTTCATACACTGCATCCACAATTGAATATTCTGCATAAAAATCAACATGTAAAATTCCTTGGTCCTTTTCCACTCTTTTCCCAATCTTACACACACTCACATGCTCACACATGTGCACAGAGATACCCCTAATTGGTGGTTACTCCTGCTTTTCTAGCTCCCTTAACTGGTAACCAGCAACTTAGTTACCTAACCTAGGAAAGCTATCATTTATCTTGTGTCATCCCCATTACAGTATAGACATCCAGTTAGCTTCTGAGTTCTACACAATTATATCTTTAATTGTTCCAAATCCATTCCCATATCTTCATTCCCTCTGCTACAGACAGTACAGGCCTTTATCTCTTGGCTGGACTCTGAGGTAATAGCATCCTGATATCCTTACCTCTACTCTTCCTCTCTTCCAATCTAGCCCTTCATTCTTGTCATCAGTTGTCTTTCTTTTTTTTTTTCACCAAAAGGTGACCAGTAAGGGGATCTTAACTCTTGACTTGGTGTTGTCAGCACCACGGTCTCCCAAGTGAGCTAACTGGCCATCCCTATATAGGGATCTGAACCCGTGGCCTTGGTGTTATCAGCACCACTCTCTCCGGAGTGAGCCACGGGCCGGCCCTTCAATTGTGTTTCTAAGGCACAGATAGGATTATGCATACTTAACATACAGCAGATTTTCAGTAAATATCAGTTATTTTTGGCCTAAAACTCCATAGATTTCCATATCCCACAGTGTAAAGTTCAAATTCCTTAGACCTGTTGTGATCTAGGCCCATTCTACCTCTCTGTCTTACCTATTTGTACCACTCCCTCTTCCCCCAGGTATAATGTGTTTCAACCACAGCAGACCACTAACCATTCTTAATTTTTTTCTCACCTTTGTTCATGTATTATATTGCTCCTTCTGTCTAAAATAGTCTTGCTTTCCTGACAATCCTAGTCACCTTTTAATGCCTAACTCAAATGTCACCTGGGTAAAACCCTAACTCTTCAGACAGAACTATTCCCTATTTCATGCTTCCATTTATAACGTTCCCATGATTGTGTTTATCACATGCCATTGGGTCTTCCTGTTTAGACTGTACATGATGTACATGATGGTTTGACTTACTATTTCTTGACTTTACAATGCTGTGAAAGCTACACATTCAGTAGAAACTACTTCAAGTACACACAACTATTCTGTTTTTCACTTTCAGTACAGTATTCAGTAAATTACATGAGATATTTCAACATTTTATTATAAAATAGAATTTGTGTTAGATGATTTTGCCCAACTGTAGGCTAATGTAAGCATTCTGAGCACGTTTAAGTAGGCTGGGTGTACTAAATGCATTTTAACGTAACATTTTCAAATTAAGATGGGTTTATCAGAACATCAAAATCGAGGAGTATTTGTATTCTCAATTACAAAGTGCCTATTATCATATCCTCAGGGTTTAGCATAATGTCTGATATACAGTTACTAAATGTGGAATTAATGAAGGACAAAGAGGAAGGAGAAAAAATGTGCAGATGGGGGTGGTGGGTAGATTAGACATTACTTAATCAGGTGTCTTAGTTCCCCTTCATATTCTGCTTCCCCTGCCCATTTCAGGAAACTCATGGCCTGTTGCATTAGAATAAGCTGGAGATCTAAAGACTAATCAGATGGAATGAGAAAGTACATAGTTAAGAGCAGTGGCATTAGAGCTATGCCTGGATCTATGGACCCTGCCTGGGTGTACTAAATGCATTTTAACGTAACATTTTCAAATTAAGATGGGTTTATCAGAACATCAAAATCGAGGAGTATTTGTATTCTCAATTACAAAGTGCCTATTATCATATCCTCAGGGTTTAGCATAATGTCTGATATACAGTTACTAAATGTGGAATTAATGAAGGACAAAGAGGAAGGAGAAAAAATGTGCAGATGGGGGTGGTGGGTAGATTAGACATTACTTAATCAGGTGTCTTAGTTCCCCTTCATATTCTGCTTCCCCTGCCCATTTCAGGAAACTCATGGCCTGTTGCATTAGAATAAGCTGGAGATCTAAAGACTAATCAGATGGAATGAGAAAGTACATAGTTAAGAGCAGTGGCATTAGAGCTATGCCTGGATCTATGGACCCTGCAAAGTAACCTTTCTGATCTTTACCCTCCTCATTGTGCACTGGGGATAACAAGAGTGCCAGCCCCATAAGGAAACTGATGATTTGATAAGCTTCTAAAACGCTCCAACACGATGTTTCATCACATAGTAAATGATCACTATGATTACAATAGAGAGACTAGCAATTAAAGCTTCCAGGCATCTTTTTCTAACACTAAAAAGCTACATAACTTTCTAAGTAGTTTCCTATAGAAGAAGGGAGTCCAAACCAGATTTCCTTCATATTGCCTCAATAATATCACTCATGACACTAAATTCAAATATCAGAAAACTAATGAGTAAGGTCATCCTCAATGATTTGTCTAGTTCTTAATATTAAAGAAAACACAGTGACGGAGAGGGGACTATGGAGAGGAAAGATTTGTCACCGGTCCCTGTAAAGCCATGCCAACACCTGGCCACACAAGTTAGGCGATGAATGAAGGCGCTTGCGCACTCGAGGGCAGCGCGGGGTTGAGGGGGGGAGAAGCGGACGCCTGCGCACAGAGGGAGTGCTCGTCCGCTCCCCTCCCCGCCTCCGCCAAGCCGCGCCCGCGCAGTTAAGACCGAGCAGAGACAGCGCCTGCGCGGCCGAGGCCGAGGAGGCTGTGGCGGTCGCGGCGATGGAAGCAGCGGAGCCGCTGAACGAGCTAGTGTCAGCCGAGGGCCGAAACCGGAAGGCGGTGCTGTGCCAACGTTGTGGCTCCCGGGTGCTGCAGCCAGGGACTGCTGTCTTCTCCCGCCGGCAGGTAGGGGGGCAGGTCAGAGGCCGCCTACACCCGCACTCTTTCCCAGAGGGGCACAAGCGCTCAGAGCTGGCGTCCGGGACCCTCAGTTTCCGGAGACCGCGTCCCTCCTCGAGGGTGCTTCGGCCCCGCCCCCGGGCGCTCCCCGGCAAGGCTCCGCCCCTGGGGCCGCCGCGGCGGAAGCGGGTCGGTGTCCAGCCGCTGAAGCCTTTTGCCGCGAGAGCCTTTTCTTGTTCCTTCTACCCGGTCGCGGCCCGCCAGCCCGTGCGTCCCAGGCCCGGCCCCCTCCCCGGTCGCCGCGAGCCGCCGCGCACTGTAGGGCTGCTGCTCCGCGTGCACGTGGGAAGGGCGCGCCCCCGCCCGCGGCTTCCTCGGGCTCTGGCCAACCCGAGACCCGCAGGTGTGTCCCTGCTGCCGCTCGGACGCTGCCCGGTGGCGCTTGTCACTTGGCGCTGGTGTGACCACCAGTCCTTAGTTCATCTCGTTTCTCACAGGCGTCTGCCCCACCGAGGGGCTCCGGAAACGACTTTGGTGTAGGGCATGACAGAGTAACTCCTGTAACCTACATGCTTTATCAAGGACTGGAAGCCACTGTTTTCCAGTTGAATAACATTTCACGTGCGATGGATAGCTGAAGTCCGAGAAATAAATTTTGAAGGAAGACTTAATTTTTTTCTTTCAAGTTGGGAGTTTCAATACCCTTCGTACCACCTTCACACCCCAAGTGAAAGAGTTGAAAATTTTTATTTTGGTACTTTTTATTCAAGTGTAATATACCTGCAGAAAAGTGCAAAATGTAATCTCATTTCAACCATGTACATATTTTACCAATTTAATTTTTTTTTAAAGATGACCGGTAAGGGGATCTTAACCCTTGACTTGGTGTTGTCAGCACCACGCTCAGCCAGTGAGCAAACCGGTCATCCCTATATAGGATCCGAACCCGTGGCCTTGGTGTTATCAGCACCGCACTCTCCCGAGTGAGCCACGGGCCGGCCTTTTACCAATTTAAATTATTTCTAGGGGCTGGCCGGTTACTTCACTTGATTCGAACACCAAGGTCAAGGGTTCGTATCCCTTTAGCGGCCAGCCGCCAAAAAAAATCCAGGTCATTTTATTATTTCATGTGGTTGAAGAGATGGTGAAGTGTAATGTCCAATATAAAAGCAAGAAGCACCTGTTTCTCCAAAAGCAGAGCCTTTTTCATTAAAAGGTGGAAAAAAGTGATTTCTTTATTTGGGGGTGTTGATGACTTTAATCTAGAGATTGGTGGAGCTCCCCCGTTCTCTTGGTAAGACTTCCAGGATTGGAAGTAGAGTTCTCAACTTATTTAAAATTAGTGGCATTATGGAGTAGTGGAAAGGACATGGATCTTGGAGTTAAAACATCCATGGAATCGAATCCTGGCGTTATCACTCACTGTGAACACGGGAAGAGTGATTTAACCTCCATGAGCTTCAGGTTGCTCTGTCTGTAAAATGAAGATGATGGCGTAGGGAGAAGTTTGTGTGGAAGCACTTGGCACCAGGCCTCGCACACAGTGCACAGTGGAGGTCAGTTCTCATGCCCTACGCCTTTCCCATGGCAAGGCTTTGTCTACTGATACAGTTTAAGTTCTTAATTCTTAATTCTTGTTTAATATATTTTATTTTAAACTGATCTTGTCAGAAATTGTGTGAGCAAATTAAATTATACATGTCACATTTCTTTTTGTTTCTCAACTAAGAAAGTGGCTTCTCTTCTAGAAAGTGGCCTAGAAATTGTTTTTTATGTGTTTTAAGTTTTTCCTTTTTTTTTTCTTGGCGGCTAGCCGGTATGGGGATCTGAACCCTTGACCTTGGTGTTGTAACACTGTGCTCCAACCAATGAACTAACTGGAAAAAAGGTGTAAAGAGGGTATTTTCTTTTTTTTTTTTTTTTTTTTTTTTTTTTTTTTAAACCATGGCTTCACTATTTCTGAAATTTTCTGTTTCTTGTGAAAGGACTGTTGGGAGAATCTTATTCCTTACCTCAGACTACAGCAACTCAACCCAACTCTAACCCAACCCAGTTCTCCCCATGATTTCAGTCCTAATTTTTTTTCTTTCCGCAAATACTAAATTTAGCAAAAATATAACTTCTTAGATATAATGTAAACAGCAAGTTTAAAAAGAAATCTCACGGAAGATTCTAACCAGTTATTACTCCCTCCCTCTGCTGTGTGTCACATACTTCAAGGGGGAAAAATGTCCCTGCCCTTACAAAGAATTTGCAACTTCAGGAGAACTGAACTCTTTAACTGACATCCCCTAAAGCTTTGGGGTAGCTCTTTTTTGTCCTAACCCTGAAATATTGCAGAGAAACCACCATCGGGGCAATTACAGCACGGCTTGTACTCATCTCTGCAAGTGTTAAAGGAGTGCTCCTAGCCATTAAATAAACCTGGACAAACATAGGGTGTAAGGAGCTCTGGTCAGAGGTGGCCCGTAGCATTCTCTCTCACTCCACCCAGTGGAATAGCCTAGTATAGCCTCCAGACAGGAACAGTTTGAGAACTAGACTGCCAGTCCTACCATTGAGCTCATCTAGGGCTTAGTGATTACTGTATCTCATATTCCACAGTTCTTTAGTCTAAAGCAGTGTGTTTCTCAACTTGGGGGTGATCCCCCTCCCTGCAGAGGTAATTTAGCAATGTCTGGAGACATTATTGGTTGTCAAAACTGAGCAGGTATGCTACTGGAATCTAGTGGGTAGAAGCCAAGGATGCTGCTGAACATTCTGTAATGCACAGGACAGCCCCTCAACAAAGAATTCTGCAGCCCAAAATGTCAATAATGCCAAGGTTAAGAAAACCTGGCCTACAGACTGCAGAGTGCTCACATCTATCATCTTAGTTGACCTTATGAAATTATTTGTTATTTGTTGTTTATACCACTAGATTATGAGATCCTGTGCCCTCTCCACTTCTGTATCTCCTACACCTGGACTGTGCATATAAGTGAGAACTTACTAAATATTTGAATTTATTTTTGTTATCTTTTGGAGTGATTTTTTGGATTTAAATAAATTAATGAATAAAAGCTATTAATCCAGTGTACATAATAGGTTAGCATGGATACAGTGGATCAGTATGTTTAGTTGACACCATTACTCCATTTGTGCAGCATGTGATTTCTGTTCTTTTTAAGCCATTTAATTGATTTCACATATAAAATGTTCATACCCTTGAACTTGTTACTTCTTAAAATCTTACCTAAAGTTTGTGGTGGAGGAAATTATAATTAAGTGGAGTAGAGGCAAGGTGAATAGCAGTGTGGCATTTCATAGTTCTGAGAGAAAGTGTGGTGTGTTTGGAAAATTGAAAAGTTCAACTTGGCCAGAACACGGAGTGTGATAAAAATGACAAGAAATGACGGGCCGGCCCAGTGGCACACT
>NW_007729144.1:97342-102141 GCF_000696425.1 Galeopterus variegatus
GGTGCTGACAACACCAAGGCCCCAGGTTCGGATCCCATATAGGGATGGCCGGTCCGCTCACTGGCTGAGCGCGGTGCGGGCGCAACACCGAGGGTTGCGACCCCGTTGCCGGTCAGTAAAAAAGACAAAAAGGAAAAGAAAAAAGAATTCTTTAGGGCTGGCCCGTGGCTCACTCGGGAGAGTGCGGTGCTGACAACACCAAGGCCCCAGGTTCGGATCCCATATAGGGATGGCCGGTTAGCTCACTGGCTGAGCGTGGTGCTGACAACACCAAGTCAAGGGTTAAGATCCCCTTACCGGTCATCTTTGAAAAAAAAGAAAAGAAAAAACTTCCTAGGAGTTTGGAAATGTAGAAGAAGGGAGAGTTTGTTGTGGAAGAGAGCTGTTTGGTCTTCTGTGTTTGGGGGCAGGAGGAGTTGTGGCAGGAGTGGGCAGTGGAAGATTGGCTTATGGGAGACAAAGTAAAGAGCAGTGTTTGGATGAGAATGTGAGAGAAGAGGACCCGAGGGCAGTAACCAAGGGCAGTTTCTGGTAACACTAAACATGCTCTTCACTGGTGACCCAGCACTCTGGAGTCTTTTTCCCAGAGAAATGAAAAGTTATATTCACACCAAAACCTGTACATGAATATGCATGGCAGGTTTATTCACAATAGCTCAAAACTGGAAAAAGCCCAAGTGTCCTTCAACAGGTGAATGGTAAACAAACTGGTACATCCATACCATGGAGTAGTCAGCAATAAAAATGGAATGAACTGTTGATATACAGAACTTGCATGAATTTTCCAAGGAATTACGCTGAGTGATAAAAGCCAGTGCCAAAACGTTACATACTATATGATGACATTTATATAACATTTTTGAAATGAAAATAATTTAGAAGTGGAGAACAGATTGGTGGTTGCCAGGGATTAGGAATGGGGGCTGGCAGTAGATAAGTGTGTTTAAAAAAGGTAACATGGGGAATTTTTGACTATGTTGGTGGATACACGTGGTAAAATTGGTTTCAAGGGGGAGGGGGGGTTGGTGGCAGGGCCAGTACAGTACACGTGACAAAATTTTATAGAACTAAATACACACACAAATGGGTACAAGTAAACTGGAGAAATCTGAATAAAATCTGTGAGTAGTATCAATGTTTATATCCTGGTTGTGATATTGTACTATAGTTTTGCAAAATATTACCTTTGGGGGAAACTGGGTAAAAGGTACATAGAATTTCTATATTATTTCTTATAACTAAATGTGACTCTACAGTTATCTCAATAAAACTTTCAGTTAAAAAAATCAGGACATTATATTAAGTGAAATAAACCAGCCACAAAAGGACAAATACTGTATGACTCCACTTAAATGAGGTTCCTAGAGTAGTCATTCATATAGACCAGGAGGTAGAATGGTGGTTACCAGCGGCTGAGGGAATAGGGAGTTGCAGTTTTATGGGTGCAGTTTCAGTCTGGGAAGATGAAAAGGCTCTGGAGATGGGTGGTGGTGAGGGTTGCGCTACATCATAAATGTGCTTAATGATACTGAACCGTATGCTTAGAAGTGGTTAAGATAATAAATTTTATGTATATTTTACCACAAGAAAAAAACAATCAGGAATCAAAATGGAACATTCATCTCAGCTACGTAAAATAGTATTGTTCTAATTATCTGTTGCTATTTAACAAAATCACCCCAAAACAGTGACTTCAAACAACAGCTGTGCTTTCTTTTGCTCAGGTATTTGGGGGGTGACAGGGCTTAGCTAGGCAGTTCTCATTTGGGCTCTTTCATGGGATGGCAATCAGAAGGGTCACCTTGAAAGCTTTTCCTCCCTTGTCTGCCTGTGGACTGAGCACTGGAGCAGGCTTTAGGGGGGTGCTCTGAATCTCATGGGTCTCTCCACCTGCTCTCTTCACATGGTGCTCTTGGAGCAGCTGGAGTTCTAACATAGTAGCTGAAGGTTCCCAGAGCAAGTGTCCCAAGAGAAATGACAAAAATCGCATGGCCTTTTCTAACGTCGCCTGTCACTTCCTCCACATTATGTTCATGGAGGCAGTCACCATGGCCTGCCTAGGCCTGAGGGGAGAGGTGTGGACCCCACCTCTTGGTGGAAGGATTGTCAAAGAATTTGTGGATGTGTTTTAAAACCACCACAAGTATTTAGAAGGGGGGAAATAACAAAAAAAGTTAACAGAAGTTTATTCTGTATTGTAACAGTTTTTGTTTTCATCTATATTGTAGCATGCTTGCCAAGGTTTCTATAATGAGAATGTATTTTTACAATGAGAAAGGAAATATTTTCTTTTTAAAGGGGTACCGTTAACAGAGCATCAACAGAATCTTACTGAGTTGTGGTGTTCTATTTCTGAAGAAACTGTCCGGGATTAAGGGTACTAGCTAGGGTCCTGACAGAGCAAAGGTAACCACCTGGTTAGGAATCCGTCTGGCAACTTTGGCTTCCAACCTTTTGGGTCAGCTGCCTCGAATTAGAAGTTAATTTTTTTATTTCCACCCCCAATAATCTATCCAGAAAGCCTCATTATATCCCATCACCTGGCCTTAGCAATTGTACCCGGCATTGCAGTGACTAGGTTGAGATCCATGTGCAAATACATATGCGTGTGTATAGGTATAGTCTTGTGGGTCTACCTTACAGGATCTAAATAAAAATGGGAATGTTGAGGAATAGAGGGAACAGGGCCCAATATGATACCTTGAGTGGACAGTTAATAGTACTACCTTTAAATCACTACTCAAAGGAGAGACTCTGCAGAGGGGTGCTTTGTGCTACTAATGGGAACAGTGAGAGGGAAGCTTGTGCCCCGTTGCTGGGCACCTCCTGAAGACTCATGTTTAAATAGTCTTTGATTTTCTCATTGTTTTGTTGGACACACTGAATTCTTGGTTGGTTGGGTGTTTTAACTAGTTCACCAAAGTTCAATCTCTTTATGTTAGGATGTGACTTCTACAATATAAGGGATAGAACATAAATATTTTTAGGGAAATTGAGGCCCACGGAAAGTTACAGTTAGGATTGGAATCAGGTTTCAGGTTCCTGAATTTTGATTCCTAACTATTTGCCTCTGCCTGTTCCCATCTTCATTTAAAGTAAAACAGAGCATTGGGGACACATTTAAACATCAGATGAAGCAAAGAGAGCAACTGGAATAACAATATAACAGGAGGAGGGATATCGTATTTTATGACATTCTCAGATGACATCTCAGGTGACACAGCAAAGGTAGTACACAGATATCTGTTTTGATAAGCCAAGTGCTTAGAGGATGGGGAGTAGAAATGTTCTGAATCAGTGCTCCTTCCTCCCCTACTGGCCACTGTATGGCCCAGGATTCAGAACTGCAAACTCCAGGGCATTTAATATGCTAGCAGCTCTGTGGACTTCTACACTGCAATTCAGGGAGAGGCTTACTTCATCCCTACCAAAGCATTTACCGTTTGGAGGCTGTTAATCCAATTTAAAATATACGTTTAAAAAAATATTTTTTGCTATCAGACTAGCACACTAAGGCCATCCTGTTTTATTAGAGTTTGGAGGTGCATTCGAAGTGTATTGTGGCACATATTGCACACAGGTGATGATATTCAACTCTGCACCCCACAGATATATACAATCAGCTATGTTGCAGTAAAAAAAAAAGTGTTATGGGATGAGAAGTAAGTCATATGACAGCAGTCATAATGAGGAGCAGAAGAGCAAGCTTTGCTGGCATTGTATTTTGCAGTAGTCTGGGGCAGCTAAACATGTGTACACTACCCATGTGGAAGAAATTAAAGCAATTGTGTGTGTGCCAGAGGCTTTATCTTAATGACTGGGAAGTCACGTAGATTCTGGGGATAATATTCCAAATTGTAGAACTAGATTTTCCTTTTTTAAGATAAATTCAGTACAAGGGTTCTTCAGAAAGTTTGTGGAAAAATGGAATTAAAAGATAATAGGAATCTGTTGATCTCATAGAAATAGAGAGTAGACAGACTAGATAAGGAAAATGTGGTATATATACACAATGGAATACTACTCTGCTATAAAAAGAATGAGATTCTGCCATTTGCAGCAACATGGGTGAACTTAGAGAAAAATTATGTTAAGTGAAATAAGCCAAGCACAGAAAGAGAAATAACTGCATGTACTCACTCATGAGTGGGAGCTAAATAAATAAATGAATGAATGAATGAAAGACACATACAACAATCACAGTAATTTGTTGAACTTTCAATAGGAGAACAGAACTGAGGCCACCAGAGGTGAGGGGGTGGGGAGGGGTTTGTGAGAAATTGGTAAAGGGCCACAAAAAATGAATACATTGTGTAATGTTGAATATATCAATTATCCTGATTTGAGCATCGCATATTGCACACAGGTATTGTTATTCAATGCTGTACCCCACAGATATGTACAATCATGTTTCAATAAATGAATAGATAATAAATCCGTTTTAGATTTGAAAAAAGTAGAGAATAGAATAGTGGTTACTAGAGACTGGAAAGGGGATACAAAATTGTAGAGAGAGAGGAAGAATAAGATGTAGTGTTGCATAGCAATATAAAGAGACTATAGTCAACAACAAATTACTATATAACTTAAGTAGCTAGTTGAGAGGGTTTTGAATGTTCCCAACACAGAGGTGACAAATGTTTGAGGTGATAGATATGTTGATATGAACATTGCACACTGTATAAATGTACCAAATGTCATATTGTACTCCATTAATATATACAATTATCATGGGTCAATTAAGAAAAAAATAGAAAAATTCAGAAACAAAAGTAGATTAGAGGTTACCAGAAACTGGG
>NW_007729144.1:102364-106582 GCF_000696425.1 Galeopterus variegatus
AAGAGTGAGATCTAGTGCTCTATAGTACTGTAGAGAGGCTGCAGTTAACTACAAATTACTGTATAACTTCAAGTAGCTAGTTGAGAGGGTTTTGAATGTTCCCAACACAGAGGTGACAAATGTTTGAGGTGATAGATATGTTGATATGATCATTGCACACTGTATAAATGTACCAAATGTCATTTTGTACTCCATTAATATATACAATTATCATGGGTCAATTAAGAAAAAAATAGAAAAATTCAGAAACAAAAGTAGATTAGAGGTTACCAGAAACTGGGGGAAAGGGCTAATGAGAAGTTATTGCTTAATAGGTACAGAATTTATGTTTAGAATGACGAAAAAGTTTTAGAAATAGATAGAGGTGGTGGTCACACAGCATTGTGAATGTAATTAGTTCCACAGAGTTGTATGTTAAAAATGCTTAAAATGAAGTAGTGGACTAACAGTAACTACAAAACTATGCTATCTACCATAAGTGAATCATTGTGCAGTATATGCATATATGGAAACATACTGTACCCCACAAATATGTACAAGTAAATGTTGAAATTAATAAAATGCTTAGTATCCTTATGTTATATATTTTACCACAGTAAAAAAAAAATAGAAATCTTTACGTGAACTTTTTGAAGATCCCTTGTATATTCGTAGCAATGATGGAATAGATCAAAGCCAGATGTCCTATATTCATTCTTTTAACAAATATTCGAATAAAAAAAAAATAGAAATCTTTACATGAACTTTTTGAAGATCCCTTGTATATTCTTAGCAATGATGGAATAGATCAAAGCCAGATGTCCTATATTCATTCTTTTAACAAATATTCGAGTTCCTGCTCTGTTAACAGTTACTATTCTAAGCATTGGAGCTGGCCAGTTAGCTCAGTTGGTTAGAGCATGGTATTACAACACCAAGGTCAAGGGTTCAGATCCCAATCATGACCAGCCACCAATTAAAAAAGAAAAGAAAAGAAAATAGCTTACTAAGCATTGGAGATACAATAATGAACAAGAAAGGTAAGCGTCCTGCTTTCTAGGAGCTGATATTCTAGCAGAGGGAGACACATGGTAAGTAATTAGTTAAGATAATTTCAGAAAATAAGTGATAAGTAAAAAAGTGGGAGTAGCATGAAGAAACTTCTAGGAGTAATGAATGTGTTTACTCTTTTGATTATTATATTGGTTTCACTTATGTATACATGCACCAAAATGTTTCTAACTGTACACTTTAAATATGCATAGTTTATGTCGATTACACCTCAATAAAGGTCTTCTAAAAAAATACAATTCACCAAGGGGTTTAGATCCCTGTCCTGGCCTACTGCCAAAAACAAAAGACAAAAAAATCCATGGGCAATATGGAAAGCTAATTCAAATTGTTTGGTTAGAGAAAATCTCCTGAGGAGTTTACATTTGGGCTAAATACCAAGAAAGAGCAGGCCATCCCAAGATCTGAGGACAAAGTGACATATGCTGTCTAAGGAAGGCAAGAGGGCCAGTATGGCTGAAGCATAATGAGCTGGGGAGAGACTAGGACCATGCAGGGCCTTGTAGGGCATGGTGAGGACAGCAGGGAAGCCAAGTTACCACAGCAACCGGCTGAAGCGCCTCTTTCACATATCCCTTAAGAATCAGGGCAGGGACCAGAGGCAACAGAAGAGCCACCCAGCATCTTAATCTATAAACTTAATGAGAGGGCTCTTCTTTTCCTTTTTTTTTTTTCCCATTCCACAGAGCTGCTAGGCAGCCGTGTAGGTAGAATGGGCCAGCTCAACTTTTATATTTTTTATGTTCTCTTCCACTGCAGCTTTTCCTTCCCTCTATGAGAAAGAAGCCAGCTCTGGCTGATGGCAGCAATCCTGATGGCGATCTCCTCCAGGAACACTGGCTGGTTGATGACATGTTTATCTTTGAGAACGTGGGCTTCACCAAAGACGTGGGCAACATCAAGTTTCTGGTCTGTGCAGACTGTGAAATTGGACCAATTGGCTGGCATTGCCTAGATGACAAGAACAGTTTCTATGTGGCCTTGGAACGGGTTTCCCACGAGTAACTGAGGCGAGGGGGACTCAGCTCTACCCCCAACTATAAAAGCGACTCCCCACAAGAACTGGCATTTAACCTGGCATAACTGTTCTGCTGCCGCCTTCTCCGTACTTCTATAAATAATGAGTACCAGCATGTCCACGTGAACACGCACAGGGTTAATCCTGCTTCCTTAGAGCCTCAAGTGCACGCCTCTTGCTTAGTTCATGTTGCATCACAACATTTCCTAATCTCCCTTTTCCCCGTTTTGGGACACTGATGCCTCCACAAACCTAGTCTCATTCCGGGCATTCTGCCTAGGCTCTATTTTACCCAGGAGCTCCCTTTTTTTCTTGCAATAGAAGAGTAGTAGTCAGCCTTTTAGCCATGATGACATGTCAAAAGATGCTCATGTGTTGATAGTTAAAACTGCCTTTTTCTGTCTCACTCAAAACATATAAGTATCCGAGAGTGACTTTGTTGTATGGCTACCCTTCTTATCCACAGTAATTTATTTTTTCTAAAAGTAAAGCATTTACGAATTTCAGTATTTAAACTGCTAATCAGAAATGCATTACTTTGGATACATCTCTGATACCATGCCCTTCTTATCCACAGTAATTTATTTTTTCTAAAAGTAAAGCATTTACAAATTTCAGTATTTAAACTGCTAATCAGAAATGCATTACTTTGGATACATCTCTGATACCATGTTTGAGAGCTTCTGCTCAAGGTTGGTAATGACATTTTATTGTGAAGAAGAATGTGGCCCCTCTTCTCTTCAAATCTTGATGTGGTGCTTATAGCCTATAAGTTGAGAATCAGATTTTCAACCCCATCTGGCAGCCACCACAAGGAAAATTTAGCTGTTTACCCAGGCTCTCTTGGAATCAGGGTGGAAGGTATAAGAAATATGAGGGATAGGCCTTTGCCAAATTATTCATGAGTTTATAGGTTTGTCTCATCTGGACAGGAAACTTTCTTTCTTTGTTCTCAGGAAAGACTTCTTTAATGGATAGGATCATCATTTACCGAACCTACTGGGCATGATCTTCAGAAAGTTTTTGTTCAATTGGAATCTCTATACCAACTCAGAATACAAACCTTCCAAATGCTTCTATTTCTATATCTGTGGCTTTGCTCTAACAGTTTGATATTAACAAACTTATTTAAGCCTTCAACATGATTTCCAATTATTCTGTCAGTTCTCTCTTCTGAAATAACTCACCATCCTAGAAGTAATCTGTATAATCAGGTTTCGGGTGTCCTCCCATCATCCCTCCCTCTAAGATTCAGGAGACCTAAAATTGAAATAAGGACTAACTAGAGACATTACCATCTGAAATCCCTTCCTTTGCATCTGTTTTCTGGTTGCTTCCTCCTTCCTTCACCCCACAATTTTGTAAGGGTTTCCCACTAGAATACAGGCCTTGGGCACAGTTCTGTAGCCAACCTACTCTCCTAGAAAGGTGGCTTCATTCCCAGACAGAGCCAGAGCAAGCTCCAGTACAAAATAAAAGAACTCTTCTAGACAAATGGTCAAATGTCCATTATTGTGCTATTTGCAGAAGAGCAACTGAGAATTATCCACTCAGATCAGAAAGAACAAAACCAAGTAGATGCCTCTGGGGCATATGGCCCCTCACATCACAAGCCAGAACCTAAACTAAGCATTTTTTAAAATTAGGCTTTAACTTTCTTTTTGTAATCACAGAAATAGTATATGAGTACATATTCATTGCAGATAAGTTGAAAAATGGATATAAAAAAAATTTTAATTAACTCGCACTTCCACCATTCAGAGATTGCCAATAGTAATGTGGTATATATCCTTCTCAATGTTTTGCTATATGTTTATATAAACGTGTGGTTTTTTTGTTTTTTGTTTTTTTTGTCTTTTTTCCGTGTCTGGCAACGGATCGCAACCCTCAGTGTTGCCCCCGTACCGGACCGGGGACCGGCAACGGGATTGCAACCCTCGGTGTTGCTCCCGCGCCTCGCTCAGCCAGTGAGCGGGAACCGGTCTGTATGTGGGATCCGAACCCTCGGCGGGAGCGCCGCCACGCTTCCCAAGCGGCGCACTATCCAGTGTGCCACCGGGCCGGCCCAAACGTGTGGTTTTTTAAAGACAAATATGAGATCATGCTGTGCTCTTTTATAACTTGCATTTTTCATTTAACAAAACAGGGTG
>NW_007729144.1:107335-115276 GCF_000696425.1 Galeopterus variegatus
CACCCTGTTTTGTTAAATGAAAAATGCAAGTTATAAAAGAGCACAGCATGATCTCATATTTGTCTTTAAAAAACCACACGTTTGGGCCGGCCCGGTGGCACACTGGATAGTGCGCCGCTTGGGAAGCACGGCGGCGCTCCCGCCAAGGGTTCGGATCCCACATACAGACCGGCCGCTCACTGGCTGAGCGAGGGGCGGGAGCAAGACCGAGGGTTGCGATCCCGTGGCCGGTCCCGGTCCGGTACGGGCATGACACTGAGGGTTGCGATCCGTTGCCGGTCACGAAAAAAAACAAAAAGGAAAAAAAAAAATGAGAATGTCGTCTCTTCATTCCCCTCACACAGTAGGCTCTTGATAAACACTTGTGAATCAGTTAACTGCTACTTGTCACAGGTGGGTAGAGGAAACCTGTGCTCGCTGCTGTGACTATAGAAACCTGCAGTTCCAGGGCTGGCCGGTTAGCTCAGTTGGTTGGAGTGCAGCCTTGGAACATCACCGCCAAGGCTTGGGCTCCCCGTACTGGCCAGCCACCATCCTCGCCCCCCCCCAAAAAAAATTTGCAGTTCCTATTGGGGAGAGCAGTTGATCTTGCTGAGGCCTAGTTGTTTCTACAAAAATATCTTTTTTAAACACAGAATCAAAGATGGACACTGGTGTACTGACATGTTACATGTCGCTACCATGTCGTGTATGAGGCTACTGAAGTAAGTAACATAACTAATGAGGTCTTCTGCTCCTGGTAATGGTGGATAGGTAATTTGACCATCCCACTGAGAGCAACTAGAAAGGCTGTACAAAATATTTTGAAAATCTGTTTGAAGGTGGTAATAGTGGATAGGTAATTTGACCATCCCACTGAGAGCAACTAGAAAGGCTGTACAAAATATTTTGAAAATCTGTTTGAAGGCATCAGACAGCTAACATGACAAGAATTACTGGACCACCAGGACCACTGAGGAGGGGTCAGAAAGCCCTGGGAGGTGGGCTTAGTGTTATGGGCCACTGTTCTCCATTTGCAAAACTTGGAGGCAGCCCAAAAGCTGATTGGTGATTTTTGACAGCCTTCCAGAAGTAGGGGATAGGGCCTGTCAAAGGGTGGTAGACATGGGGGTGTCCCTCACTTTGGGCTGAGGCCCTCAGTCCTTTGTACCCCAGCAATCAAAGTGAACCAGATGTAGGAAATAGGAAGGCTCTTTCAGGAGATTGCAGGTCAGCTTCCAGTTATCTCAATCTTTGAAATTAGATTAAGGTGATCAGACTGGTAGTTTCCATAAACCCTTGGCATAAGCAAACAAAAACCCTCTCTAGAGGAAGATATCATCATCTTAAACCTCCAATTATCCTAGGAATAATTTTGCTAATATTCTTTTCTAATATTGATCACAAAAAAAATGTAACCAGGCATATGAAATACGATAATAAGAAAACTAGCAAAACAACAGACAATGGAAACGGGCCCATATTGGCTAGAGATATTGGTGCTATCAAACATAGACTAACGGGGCCGGCCCGTGGCTCACTCAGGAGAGTGCAGTGCTGATAACACCAAGGCCACGGGTTCGGATCCTATATAGAGATGGCCAGTTGGCTCACTGGCTGAGCGTGGTGCTGACAAACAGACTAACTGCTTACTGTGTTCTAGGAAATATACAATTTTAGGAATTTCAACAGATAACTGGACATGTAAAAAAAAGTCTAGAATTTTTTTTAAAATCCAATAACCAAAATTAAGAATTCAGTGGAAGGTTTTAACAGCAGGGTTACTCAATGGTGAGAGTGCAGTGTTAATAACACCAAGGGCAAGGGTTCTGATCCCTCTTCCAGCCAGCTACCCCCCCCAAAAGAACCAGAAAACTGGGAGCTAGGCATACCAAATAGGTGTGTAAGATCGCAATACAAAACCTTATATGATATTACTGAGAGAAATTAAAACAAAGTCATGGGGCCAGAAAACTACCACCCACAGGCCGAAATCATTCAGCAGCACCTGATTTATTAAGACTCAGGAGTCTGTGAGCTAAGAATGGTTTTTATATTCTTAAGTGGCTGTATAAATATCTACATAATTTTCTCAATTTTGCCTCAGCCACACACCACAAAGCCTAAAATACTTATTATCCAGTCATTTAAGAAAAAAGTTTGACTCCTCATACTGTCAAGATGTCAGCTTTCTGCAAACTGATGTATAAATTCAATAAAACCTCAAAAACCCAACAGCTTTTTGCTTTTGTTTTTTTGCGTGTGTTTGTCTGGAATTCAACAAAATGATTCTAAAAGTTACAGGAGAATGCAGAGGACCAAGAATGGCAAAGACAATCATGGAGAAGAACCAGGTGGAAAACTTCTCTGTTGGACAGACAGTGTAGCTTGTCACAAGGATGGACAAATAGACTAAGGAACAAAATAGCGTAGAAACATGTCCATGATATGGACACTTGACTTATGACAAAGGTGGGGATAATGACTTGGAGGGGCCATGAGGAAGGCTTCTTTTTTGTCTTTTTTCATGACCGGTAATGGGATCGCAACCCTTGGTGTCGCACCCGCACCGTGCTCAACCAGTGAGTGGACTGGTCTCTATATGGGATCCAAACCCTCGGCGGGAGCGCCACCGCGCTCCCAAGCGTCGCACTCTACCGAGTGTGCCACTGGGCCGGCCCAGGAAGGCTTCTGCAATACTGGTAATGTTCTATTTTTTAAAAACCTTGATAGTGGTTATGTAATAAATGGTTGAGCTGTACATCTTTTATGTCGTTTTCTGAATATATGTTATATTTTCACAATAAAAAGTTTCAAAAGAATGTAACCAATGGTCCTATACAAAGCCCACTTTCCTAAACATCAGTTCTTCCCTTCAAAGTCAGGTGGCATTTCATTTCTGTTGTCTCCTAAACCTAAGTACATTTAAACATTAAACCCATGGAGCTGGCCAGTTAGCTCAGTTGGTTAGACAGCAGTGTTGTAACATCAAGGTTGAGGGTTCAGATCCCCTAACTGGCCAACCGCGAACCAGAAAACTGGGAGCTAGGCATACCAAATAGGTGTGTAAGATCGCAATACAAAACCTATACGATATTACTGAGAGAAATTAAAACAAAGTCCTGGGGCCAGAAAACTACCACCCACAGGCCGAAATCATTCAGCAGCACCTGATTTATTAAGACTCAGGAGCCTGTGAGCTAAGAATGGTTTTTATATTCTTAAGTGGCTGTATAAATATCTACATAATTTTCNCGTGCTCAACCAGTGAGTGGACTGGTCTCTATATGGGATCCAAACCCTCGGCGGGAGCGCCACCGCGCTCCCAAGCGTCGCACTCTACCGAGTGTGCCACTGGGCCGGCCCAGGAAGGCTTCTGCAATACTGGTAATGTTCTATTTTTTAAAAACCTTGATAGTGGTTATGTAATAAATGGTTGAGCTGTACATCTTTTATGTCGTTTTCTGAATATATGTTATATTTTCACAATAAAAAGTTTCAAAAGAATGTAACCAATGGTCCTATACAAAGCCCACTTTCCTAAACATCAGTTCTTCCCTTCAAAGTCAGGTGGCATTTCATTTCTGTTGTCTCCCAAACCTAAGTACATTTAAACATTAAACCCATGGAGCTGGCCAGTTAGCTCAGTTGGTTAGACAGCAGTGTTGTAACATCAAGGTTGAGGGTTCAGATCCCCTAACGGGCCAACCGCGCAAAAGAAAAAAAAAACAAAAACAAAACCCGTGACTCCACTTCCTCACCTCAAAGGATAATAAAGTGCATAAACTTGGAGACCAAGAATATCTCATTTACCCACAGTGCCTGGCAACTGGCCAACCGCGCAAAAGAAAAAAAAAACAAAAACAAAACCCGTGACTCCACTTCCTCACCTCGAAGGATAATAAAGTGCATAAACTTGGAGACCAAGAATATCTCATTTACCCACAGTGCCTGGCCCAATGTCTGCCATATTTTAATAGTTCAATAAATAGTTGTTAAGGGAATTTAAAATAAATTCTAATTTAGGTAAACTATTTGATGCAGATTTTTGAAAATGGACTTAGAGGTTAAAGTGAATGATATTTCTGATGCAGGAATAGTGGGTTAAAAATTAGGATAGGTACTGCACTTTTTTCCCAATGCCATTTAACAAAGATGATGAAAACAGATGTGTGGGATTGTGCAGAGAGTACATCAATGTGGCCATGACCGTGGCTAAGTCTTTAGGGGATAAGGGAAAAAAGGGTATTAACCTCAGCTGCACCAACCTTTCCATTGTGACCAAGGTTTTCTTGTGTCTGGAAAACTAAGTTCCTGGAATATGTGTCTAAGTGGCAGAAGTTTACCAAATTCACTTGAAGTCAATTGGAACAATGCATTTTGCCATAGATAGAAACAATGTTATATATGATGAGTAGTTTGTAACCTTTGACACAAACCTATATGTGTACCCAATGCATAGTACTACCACAACAAATGACTGTAACTTTGGATGCCAGGAACAAGTCCTCTGCTGCAATTAGAGCAGGGTCCTTACAAAATCCAAACCCGATGATCCTGGACAGTCTATTTCAGGTTGGAGGCCAGGATGAGCTGACCTAGGTAACAGTGGTGTAACTAGTGGAGAGGTAGAATGCAGGCTGGAAACACTTATGGCCCTAAGGAGGTATGGGCAGAGTAACTCCCATAGGTTTATACACTGTCCCTCCCTTCCCCCACCCCCAGCCCCCTCGCTTTGTCCTGAATAGGCTCTGGTATGAGATGTGAAATAGGAATTGGGTGGTAACTGAGGGTTCTAGGGAGCAGTTACTGCAGTCATAGGGGAGGTAAATTTCAAGCTAAGACAATAGGAAAAGAAAGTCAGCTCATGTAGGCACCCAGCTTGGGCAACTACACTGAGGTATTTGTAAGTAATTCAGTCATCTGAAAACCAGGTACTGCCTGTGCGGTCTTGGCACTGGCTCAAGATTGAATACTGAAGCGTAGCCCTGGTGTCCCACTGTTTGCCTTGATACTTCACCACTCGATGAACAGGATGTTCTTGCTCCCACAAAGCCTCTCCATCTTCTTTTGCCCCTCCCTTACCCAGTCTGACAGTGGTTGTCATTTCAACTCACAGTGTCATTTTATTGCTATGTGATGGAGGAGGATGAGGGGAGAGCATATGCAGCGAAAGGATGCAGGCTTATCAGGATCCTTTAGATTGCTTGAAAACTAGAGCCGTCCGTGGGACTCTCCCTCTGACCTCAGAAATATTTTAAATTCCCGAGAGATGTGTGAATATGGTGTGTCTCCAGTGGCACAAGAGTTGAGATCAGTGTGGTGATACAGAGAAAGTGGGGAGGAAAAGTTAGAAATAAAAATTTAAGCTTGGAAGTAGTCTAGATAACAGAAGTAAACCCAAACGCCTTATAAGAGGATTAGTTTTTGTTGTGTTGTTTTGGCAGCTGGCCGAACAGGATTAGTTTTGATCGGTGTGATGTAAAGAAGTATATTGCCAAGAGAGGGTGGGCTTGTGTAATGTACACACATAACACTGAGGATGTCACTGTTTCAAATGTATTTATAATCCCTGGGTTAGAATTGGCTCTATTCAGTAGAGGAATGGAAGGACATTTTTAACTGACAGACTCTACCAGCGGGTGGAATGAATGCTTAATGAGGTTTGGCAAGGAAGAGGTGAATATTGAATATGATTTTTTGAGTTTGTGACTACGTAGCTTCACTTTAATCACTGATATGCTCACCTTTAGTGGGATGCGACATTTGAGTTGTTTTGTCAGGGGCAGTGACAAGCCAGTGAATAACCATGTCTTAGCTGTGTATATACAAAGGTTTTCAAAGTACTTATTTGAATGTTCGCCCACATGCTCTCACCTTATCTCCTAACAAAAAGCATCCAAAACAGAGTTCCAAGGGTTAAGACCAAAGAACACCTTTCAGAGTTTGAAGTTAATCTTGGTACCCTGGGCTTAAACCTCCCTGAGCCACCTGCACAAGTACTGAGTTTCAAAATATTTCAGGACAGTTTTGAATGACATGGCTAGAGTCTTGTGGAAAAACAGATGCAGAAATCAAGGAGGCAGTTGGTCTGATGTCACATTAGCCAGTGACACAGTAACTTTGAGTCTTGCTGAGCTCTATCAGCAGAAAGGCATTACTGCTGCAAATTTTCCTCAGGCAATTCAATTCTCCAAGCCTGTCTCTCATAAACTGAGTTCAGTCACCTTTCCACTAGGTAGTGAGAATGAATAGATGATGGATTCTTCGGGTTCCTCTGGAATGTGCTGCACAAATATATATATATATATATATATGTATATTTATTTTATTATTACACAATGTAAACATTTTTTTGTGCTGCACAAATATTAAGAGTAACCATTGTGGGGTGGGGTGTGTCATCATTTGATAAAACCAAACACCAATTAACCCTCCCAGACTAGAAAAGGGGCTAATTTGTTACACGTAGGTATTTAGAAATAAAACCTCATCTCAGCTAACAAACAGCTGGGGGAGAGGGAGCACGGAACAATATGAAACCACCTCTGGAAAAAATAATACACAAGTAACATTTATGTACTGTCTAAAATGCTGCTGTGATCACATCAGGACTCTACTCAAAAATCCTCAATGGTGCCCCTTAGCCAGTGGAATTACAGTCGTCCTGGTATTTGCATACAACCGACGCACACCCTCTTGTATACTTTAAATCATCTCTAGATTACTTATACCTAATGCAATGTAAATGCTATGTAAATAGTTATAATACTGTATTTTTAATTTGTATTCTTTTTATTGTTGTATTGTTATTATTAATTTTTATTCCCTAGTATTTTTGACCTGCGGTTTACTGAATTTGCAAATGGAAACTTGCGGATACAGGGCTGACTGTACATGCAAACTCTCCGGCTTAGCATTCAAGGCCCCACCCTGCTTTTCCATCTTCACCCCACAAGTCCCCTTCGACATTCTTTGGGCAGCCTGGACCTCTTGTTCTTTCAGAAATCTGAGTCACCTGAACCGGAGCCGTTGCCCCAGTCAAAAGGAAGGTAAATGGCAACAGCGGGCGCCTGCGATGTTCTTCCCCACACCGGTCCGCCCACGCCCACCCCCAGCTGCGTGTTGTCCCGCCTCAGACGCCCCCGGCACCTGATTCTTATCACAACATCCTTCTCTCGTGATTGCTGAGCTCACGTCTGCACCGTCTTCTAAGTCTCACGCACTTTTCCAACCAGGTCCGCGGTGTTACCGTGTAAAGTCCTACGACAAAAACAAAGCGAAGGTATTTCCTCAAAGGTTCAACCTCCCAGACTCAGCGCACACGGTAACAGAGCAAGGCTCGAGCTGACCGGAAGGACGCGTACCCCGAGAGCTTTCCCTCCCTTTGGTTTACAAACGGCCCAATGACCGGCTACGGCGGGGATAGTTCATAAGCGGCCGACCAATAGCGGAGAGGGGGGCGGGCCTCGGTTGGGGCCTGGCCCAATGAGAGGCGCGCAGGGGGCGGCTCTCTCCAGCCGCTGCCCAATGGGAAGAGCCCCGGCTGGCGGCTCGGCAGGGAATATAAGCCTTGCCGGCTGGCGGGCACCACAATTCGTGGTGTTGCTGAAGACCCGTGACACGTCTACTGTCAACTCCCGTTCACTGCCTTCCCACACCCGGGCAGCCATGGTGAGGGGGAGCTGGGGGCACTGGAGGAGTCCGCGGTGAGGGGTGCTGCGCGGGGATGCCGGGCATGTTGGGGGTTCATGGTGAGAGGGGGCTGTGCAGGAAACCCGGGGACGCCCGCGGAGTGCAAGCGCTGCTCCTGGGCGCTCCTTCCCCGTGGGAGGCGGGTGCGAACTAGCAAGGTCCGGAGCGCTCCGGAGCGCGGCGGGACTGGGCAGGATGGCGACACGGAAGACGCGGGCCGTGGGCTCGTCCGCGCGCCGCGGCGGACCGCGCCCTGGGTCGGGAGGG